>NW_027207667.1:0-152661 GCF_963455315.2 Globicephala melas | reverse complement strand
AACACTCTCCCGACTTGGAGAGTCAGTGCCTTTAACCTCCTGTTTGGCCCAGTTTGCAATTTCTGCGGAAGATGAACAGGAATAGGGAGAACCAATGAGAGACTAGCTGGAGGTGTCTGGACGGGCAAATTTAACTCTCATTTCCCACCAGGAAGAGGAATTAACCAAAGGCTCAGCGTGCCGTGCCGGAACCAGATTAGGGCCTGAAGCAATCCTGCGGTGTTGCGGCCAGCTCACAAGAAAGCGAGTTGAAGAAAGGAGCTCAGGGGCACTGTAATTCACAAACCTGCAGAGTTATAAGTGACAGCTATCGTCCAAAAATATACTGAAGTAAGGCTGCCAAGAGGACTTGAAAGCGGGGCAGAATTGCAGGAAACCGATTTCAGGAGGTAGACTGGAATTGCATTGAAAGCATAGGAAAAGAGGCAGAACGTCCACAATGATGCACTTGGCCAAAAAGGGCGTATGCGTTTTTTCCTGAATATATTCAGGAAAAAACGCATACGCCCTTTTTGGCCAACCAAGCAAGCTTGCAAAGGAAATCTGCACTACAATGAAGTCTCACTTCCCCCCGGTCAAAAGGGCCATCTGAAAAAAGTGTAAAATCCAGAAAGACAGCACAGGCCATGGAGAACTGGGAGCCTTGTTATGCTGATGGGCGGGATGTAAATTGCCAACAGCCACTCGGGAGAAGTGTATGGTGTTTCCTGAAACATCTAAAAAACAAAGCAACAGAGCCTAGGGCACTTCCACTTATGGTCCTATAGCTTAGGGAAATGAAAATCAAAAAGACACAGCCACCCCAAAGTTTGGGACGGCTCTGTTTACAAGAACCTCGTTTACGGTACAAGTTCAATATCGCAGAAAGTGAAAAATGGATGAAGAAGTTGTGGTACTTACGTACAATGCAATATCACTCAGCAATGACATCTATGTCATCAGGCCCGTAGCAGCATAATGAGTGGATTCAGGTATGATGATTCTAACTGAAAGAAGTCACACAGAAAAAGAAACATCATAAGATATCACTAATACACGGAATGTAAACTTGGCTACACAGGAACTGGATTACAAAACAGAACAGGGTCTCAAATTTAGAAAACCAACTTATGCTTGCTTAAGGGGAAAGGTGAGTTGGGGTGCTGCATAAAACCAGAGATTGAAATGAGCACAGAGTAAGTTCCTTAAGCCAAATATGGAATAGACAAGAGCTACTCCTTGCTCAACGAAATGGACTCAACACCCCATATTAAACGCCTAAGAATGTACCTGACTAGTAAGTATCTTAAAACCTATGGATTGCTATGTCTCCGAAAGAGAATCAAGCGTGTGTACAGGGGCATAAACGCAGCAGTGATAGGATTGGAGAGGTTCGGTGAGCAAATGAAGACCCTTTGAAGTCATATTGCATGGTACCCATTCCACGGGTCTCAACTCTCCAGGTTTAAGGGATTCTTCCTTCAGCTAAAACATGCATGTGGAACCCAGAGTACGATCAACCGTGTGATCGGGAGACGTGTTCAAATATGTCTCCGTTCTCGTCCCCTGGTACTCGGGTGCAACATTCCAGACGCTTTACTAACACTCTCCCGACTTGGAGAGTCAGTGCCTTTAACCTCCTGTTTGGCCCAGTTTGCAATTTCTGCGGAAGATGAACAGGAATAGGGAGAACCAATGAGAGACTAGCTGGAGGTGTCTGGACGGGCAAATTTAACTCTCATTTCCCACCAGGAAGAGGAATTAACCAAAGGCTCAGCGTGCCGTGCCGGAACCAGATTAGGGCCTGAAGCAATCCTGCGGTGTTGCGGCCAGCTCACAAGAAAGCGAGTTGAAGAAAGGAGCTCAGGGGCACTGTAATTCACAAACCTGCAGAGTTATAAGTGACAGCTATCGTCCAAAAATATACTGAAGTAAGGCTGCCAAGAGGACTTGAAAGCGGGGCAGAATTGCAGGAAACCGATTTCAGGAGGTAGACTGGAATTGCATTGAAAGCATAGGAAAAGAGGCAGAACGTCCACAATGATGCACTTGGCCAAAAAGGGCGTATGCGTTTTTTCCTGAATATATTCAGGAAAAAACGCATACGCCCTTTTTGGCCAACCAAGCAAGCTTGCAAAGGAAATCTGCACTACAATGAAGTCTCACTTCCCCCCGGTCAAAAGGGCCATCTGAAAAAAGTGTAAAATCCAGAAAGGCAGGACAGGCCATGGAGAACTGGGAGCCTTGTTATGCTGATGGGCGGGATGTAAATTGCCAACAGCCACTCGGGAGAAGTGTATGGTGTTTCCTGAAACATCTAAAAAACAAAGCAACAGAGCCTAGGGCACTTCCACTTATGGTCCTATAGCTTAGGGAAATGAAAATCAAAAAGACACAGCCACCCCAAAGTTTGGGACGGCTCTGTTTACAGGAACCTCGTTTACGGTACAAGTTCAATATCGCAGAAAGTGAAAAATGGATGAAGAAGTTGTGGTACTTACGTACAATGCAATATCACTCAGCAATGACATCTATGTCATCAGGCCCGTAGCAGCATAATGAGTGCATTCAGGTATGATGATTCTAACTGAAAGAAGTCACACAGAAAAAGAAACATCATAAGATATCACTAATACACGGAATGTAAACTTGGCTACACAGGAACTGGATTACAAAACAGAACAGGGTCTCAAATTTAGAAAACCAACTTATGCTTGCTTAAGGGGAAAGGTGAGTTGGGGTGCTGCATAAAACCAGAGATTGAAATGAGCACAGAGTAAGTTCCTTAAGCCAAATATGGAATAGACAAGAGCTACTCCTTGCTCAACGAAATGGACTCAACACCCCATATTAAACGCCTAAGAATGTACCTGACTAGTAAGTATCTTAAAACCTATGGATTGCTATGTCTCCGAAAGAGAATCAAGCGTGTGTACAGGGGCATAAATGCAGCAGTGATAGGATTGGAGAGGTTCGGTGAGCAAATGAAGACCCTTTGAAGTCATATTGCATGGTACCCATTCCACGGGTCTCAACTCTCCAGGTTTAAGGGATTCTTCCTTCAGCTAAAACATGCATGTGGAACCCAGAGTATGATCAACCGTGTGATCGGGAGACGTGTTCAAATATGTCTCCGTTCTCGTCCCCTGGTACTCGGGTGCAACATTCCAGACGCTTTACTAACACTCTCCCGACTTGGAGAGTCAGTGCCTTTAACCTCCTGTTTGGCCCAGTTTGCAATTTCTGCGGAAGATGAACAGGAATAGGGAGAACCAATGAGAGACTAGCTGGAGGTGTCTGGACGGGCAAATTTAACTCTCATTTCCCACCAGGAAGAGGAATTAACCAAAGGCTCAGCGTGCCGTGCCGGAACCAGATTAGGGCCTGAAGCAATCCTGCGGTGTTGCGGCCAGCTCACAAGAAAGCGAGTTGAAGAAAGGAGCTCAGGGGCACTGTAATTCACAAACCTGCAGAGTTATAAGTGACAGCTATCGTCCAAAAATATACTGAAGTAAGGCTGCCAAGAGGACTTGAAAGCGGGGCAGAATTGCAGGAAACCGATTTCAGGAGGTAGACTGGAATTGCATTGAAAGCATAGGAAAAGAGGCAGAACGTCCACAATGATGCACTTGGCCAAAAAGGGCGTATGCGTTTTTTCCTGAATATATTCAGGAAAAAACGCATACGCCCTTTTTGGCCAACCAAGCAAGCTTGCAAAGGAAATCTGCACTACAATGAAGTCTCACTTCCCCCCAGTCAAAAGGGCCATCTGAAAAAAGTGTAAAATCCAGAAAGACAGCACAGGCCATGGAGAACTGGGAGCCTTGTTATGCTGATGGGCGGGATGTAAATTGCCAACAGCCACTCGGGAGAAGTGTATGGTGTTTCCTGAAACATCTAAAAAACAAAGCAACAGAGCCTAGGGCACTTCCACTTATGGTCCTATAGCTTAGGGAAATGAAAATCAAAAAGACACAGCCACCCCAAAGTTTGGGACGGCTCTGTTTACAAGAACCTCGTTTACGGTACAAGTTCAATATCGCAGAAAGTGAAAAATGGATGAAGAAGTTGTGGTACTTACGTACAATGCAATATCACTCAGCAATGACATCTATGTCATCAGGCCCGTAGCAGCATAATGAGTGGATTCAGGTATGATGATTCTAACTGAAAGAAGTCACACAGAAAAAGAAACATCATAAGATATCACTAATACACGGAATGTAAACTTGGCTACACAGGAACTGGATTACAAAACAGAACAGGGTCTCAAATTTAGAAAACCAACTTATGCTTGCTTAAGGGGAAAGGTGAGTTGGGGTGCTGCATAAAACCAGAGATTGAAATGAGCACAGAGTAAGTTCCTTAAGCCAAATATGGAATAGACAAGAGCTACTCCTTGCTCAACGAAATGGACTCAACACCCCATATTAAACGCCTAAGAATGTACCTGACTAGTAAGTATCTTAAAACCTATGGATTGCTATGTCTCCGAAAGAGAATCAAGCGTGTGTACAGGGGCATAAACGCAGCAGTGATAGGATTGGAGAGGTTCGGTGAGCAAATGAAGACCCTTTGAAGTCATATTGCATGGTACCCATTCCACGGGTCTCAACTCTCCAGGTTTAAGGGATTCTTCCTTCAGCTAAAACATGCATGTGGAACCCAGAGTACGATCAACCGTGTGATCGGGAGACGTGTTCAAATATGTCTCCGTTCTCGTCCCCTGGTACTCGGGTGCAACATTCCAGACGCTTTACTAACACTCTCCCGACTTGGAGAGTCAGTGCCTTTAACCTCCTGTTTGGCCCAGTTTGCAATTTCTGCGGAAGATGAACAGGAATAGGGAGAACCAATGAGAGACTAGCTGGAGGTGTCTGGACGGGCAAATTTAACTCTCATTTCCCACCAGGAAGAGGAATTAACCAAAGGCTCAGCGTGCCGTGCCGGAACCAGATTAGGGCCTGAAGCAATCCTGCGGTGTTGCGGCCAGCTCACAAGAAAGCGAGTTGAAGAAAGGAGCTCAGGGGCACTGTAATTCACAAACCTGCAGAGTTATAAGTGACAGCTATCGTCCAAAAATATACTGAAGTAAGGCTGCCAAGAGGACTTGAAAGCGGGGCAGAATTGCAGGAAACCGATTTCAGGAGGTAGACTGGAATTGCATTGAAAGCATAGGAAAAGAGGCAGAACGTCCACAATGATGCACTTGGCCAAAAAGGGCGTATGCGTTTTTTCCTGAATATATTCAGGAAAAAACGCATACGCCCTTTTTGGCCAACCAAGCAAGCTTGCAAAGGAAATCTGCACTACAATGAAGTCTCACTTCCCCCCGGTCAAAAGGGCCATCTGAAAAAAGTGTAAAATCCAGAAAGGCAGGACAGGCCATGGAGAACTGGGAGCCTTGTTATGCTGATGGGCGGGATGTAAATTGCCAACAGCCACTCGGGAGAAGTGTATGGTGTTTCCTGAAACATCTAAAAAACAAAGCAACAGAGCCTAGGGCACTTCCACTTATGGTCCTATAGCTTAGGGAAATGAAAATCAAAAAGACACAGCCACCCCAAAGTTTGGGACGGCTCTGTTTACAGGAACCTCGTTTACGGTACAAGTTCAATATCGCAGAAAGTGAAAAATGGATGAAGAAGTTGTGGTACTTACGTACAATGCAATATCACTCAGCAATGACATCTATGTCATCAGGCCCGTAGCAGCATAATGAGTGCATTCAGGTATGATGATTCTAACTGAAAGAAGTCACACAGAAAAAGAAACATCATAAGATATCACTAATACACGGAATGTAAACTTGGCTACACAGGAACTGGATTACAAAACAGAACAGGGTCTCAAATTTAGAAAACCAACTTATGCTTGCTTAAGGGGAAAGGTGAGTTGGGGTGCTGCATAAAACCAGAGATTGAAATGAGCACAGATAAAGTTCCTTAAGCCAAATATGGAATAGACAAGAGCTACTCCTTGCTCAACGAAATGGACTCAACACCCCATATTAAACGCCTAAGAATGTACCTGACTAGTAAGTATCTTAAAACCTATGGATTGCTATGTCTCCGAAAGAGAATCAAGCGTGTGTACAGGGGCATAAACGCAGCAGTGATAGGATTGGAGAGGTTCGGTGAGCAAATGAAGACCCTTTGAAGTCATATTGCATGGTACCCATTCCACGGGTCTCAACTCTCCAGGTTTAAGGGATTCTTCCTTCAGCTAAAACATGCATGTGGAACCCAGAGTATGATCAACCGTGTGATCGGGAGACGTGTTCAAATATGTCTCCGTTCTCGTCCCCTGGTACTCGGGTGCAACATTCCAGACGCTTTACTAACACTCTCCCGACTTGGAGAGTCAGTGCCTTTAACCTCCTGTTTGGCCCAGTTTGCAATTTCTGCGGAAGATGAACAGGAATAGGGAGAACCAATGAGAGACTAGCTGGAGGTGTCTGGACGGGCAAATTTAACTCTCATTTCCCACCAGGAAGAGGAATTAACCAAAGGCTCAGCGTGCCGTGCCGGAACCAGATTAGGGCCTGAAGCAATCCTGCGGTGTTGCGGCCAGCTCACAAGAAAGCGAGTTGAAGAAAGGAGCTCAGGGGCACTGTAATTCACAAACCTGCAGAGTTATAAGTGACAGCTATCGTCCAAAAATATACTGAAGTAAGGCTGCCAAGAGGACTTGAAAGCGGGGCAGAATTGCAGGAAACCGATTTCAGGAGGTAGACTGGAATTGCATTGAAAGCATAGGAAAAGAGGCAGAACGTCCACAATGATGCACTTGGCCAAAAAGGGCGTATGCGTTTTTTCCTGAATATATTCAGGAAAAAACGCATACGCCCTTTTTGGCCAACCAAGCAAGCTTGCAAAGGAAATCTGCACTACAATGAAGTCTCACTTCCCCCCAGTCAAAAGGGCCATCTGAAAAAAGTGTAAAATCCAGAAAGACAGCACAGGCCATGGAGAACTGGGAGCCTTGTTATGCTGATGGGCGGGATGTAAATTGCCAACAGCCACTCGGGAGAAGTGTATGGTGTTTCCTGAAACATCTAAAAAACAAAGCAACAGAGCCTAGGGCACTTCCACTTATGGTCCTATAGCTTAGGGAAATGAAAATCAAAAAGACACAGCCACCCCAAAGTTTGGGACGGCTCTGTTTACAAGAACCTCGTTTACGGTACAAGTTCAATATCGCAGAAAGTGAAAAATGGATGAAGAAGTTGTGGTACTTACGTACAATGCAATATCACTCAGCAATGACATCTATGTCATCAGGCCCGTAGCAGCATAATGAGTGGATTCAGGTATGATGATTCTAACTGAAAGAAGTCACACAGAAAAAGAAACATCATAAGATATCACTAATACACGGAATGTAAACTTGGCTACACAGGAACTGGATTACAAAACAGAACAGGGTCTCAAATTTAGAAAACCAACTTATGCTTGCTTAAGGGGAAAGGTGAGTTGGGGTGCTGCATAAAACCAGAGATTGAAATGAGCACAGAGTAAGTTCCTTAAGCCAAATATGGAATAGACAAGAGCTACTCCTTGCTCAACGAAATGGACTCAACACCCCATATTAAACGCCTAAGAATGTACCTGACTAGTAAGTATCTTAAAACCTATGGATTGCTATGTCTCCGAAAGAGAATCAAGCGTGTGTACAGGGGCATAAACGCAGCAGTGATAGGATTGGAGAGGTTCGGTGAGCAAATGAAGACCCTTTGAAGTCATATTGCATGGTACCCATTCCACGGGTCTCAACTCTCCAGGTTTAAGGGATTCTTCCTTCAGCTAAAACATGCATGTGGAACCCAGAGTACGATCAACCGTGTGATCGGGAGACGTGTTCAAATATGTCTCCGTTCTCGTCCCCTGGTACTCGGGTGCAACATTCCAGACGCTTTACTAACACTCTCCCGACTTGGAGAGTCAGTGCCTTTAACCTCCTGTTTGGCCCAGTTTGCAATTTCTGCGGAAGATGAACAGGAATAGGGAGAACCAATGAGAGACTAGCTGGAGGTGTCTGGACGGGCAAATTTAACTCTCATTTCCCACCAGGAAGAGGAATTAACCAAAGGCTCAGCGTGCCGTGCCGGAACCAGATTAGGGCCTGAAGCAATCCTGCGGTGTTGCGGCCAGCTCACAAGAAAGCGAGTTGAAGAAAGGAGCTCAGGGGCACTGTAATTCACAAACCTGCAGAGTTATAAGTGACAGCTATCGTCCAAAAATATACTGAAGTAAGGCTGCCAAGAGGACTTGAAAGCGGGGCAGAATTGCAGGAAACCGATTTCAGGAGGTAGACTGGAATTGCATTGAAAGCATAGGAAAAGAGGCAGAACGTCCACAATGATGCACTTGGCCAAAAAGGGCGTATGCGTTTTTTCCTGAATATATTCAGGAAAAAACGCATACGCCCTTTTTGGCCAACCAAGCAAGCTTGCAAAGGAAATCTGCACTACAATGAAGTCTCACTTCCCCCCGGTCAAAAGGGCCATCTGAAAAAAGTGTAAAATCCAGAAAGGCAGGACAGGCCATGGAGAACTGGGAGCCTTGTTATGCTGATGGGCGGGATGTAAATTGCCAACAGCCACTCGGGAGAAGTGTATGGTGTTTCCTGAAACATCTAAAAAACAAAGCAACAGAGCCTAGGGCACTTCCACTTATGGTCCTATAGCTTAGGGAAATGAAAATCAAAAAGACACAGCCACCCCAAAGTTTGGGACGGCTCTGTTTACAGGAACCTCGTTTACGGTACAAGTTCAATATCGCAGAAAGTGAAAAATGGATGAAGAAGTTGTGGTACTTACGTACAATGCAATATCACTCAGCAATGACATCTATGTCATCAGGCCCGTAGCAGCATAATGAGTGCATTCAGGTATGATGATTCTAACTGAAAGAAGTCACACAGAAAAAGAAACATCATAAGATATCACTAATACACGGAATGTAAACTTGGCTACACAGGAACTGGATTACAAAACAGAACAGGGTCTCAAATTTAGAAAACCAACTTATGCTTGCTTAAGGGGAAAGGTGAGTTGGGGTGCTGCATAAAACCAGAGATTGAAATGAGCACAGATAAAGTTCCTTAAGCCAAATATGGAATAGACAAGAGCTACTCCTTGCTCAACGAAATGGACTCAACACCCCATATTAAACGCCTAAGAATGTACCTGACTAGTAAGTATCTTAAAACCTATGGATTGCTATGTCTCCGAAAGAGAATCAAGCGTGTGTACAGGGGCATAAACGCAGCAGTGATAGGATTGGAGAGGTTCGGTGAGCAAATGAAGACCCTTTGAAGTCATATTGCATGGTACCCATTCCACGGGTCTCAACTCTCCAGGTTTAAGGGATTCTTCCTTCAGCTAAAACATGCATGTGGAACCCAGAGTATGATCAACCGTGTGATCGGGAGACGTGTTCAAATATGTCTCCGTTCTCGTCCCCTGGTACTCGGGTGCAACATTCCAGACGCTTTACTAACACTCTCCCGACTTGGAGAGTCAGTGCCTTTAACCTCCTGTTTGGCCCAGTTTGCAATTTCTGCGGAAGATGAACAGGAATAGGGAGAACCAATGAGAGACTAGCTGGAGGTGTCTGGACTGGCAAATTTAACTCTCATTTCCCACCAGGAAGAGGAATTAACCAAAGGCTCAGCGTGCCGTGCCGGAACCAGATTAGGGCCTGAAGCAATCCTGCGGTGTTGCGGCCAGCTCACAAGAAAGCGAGTTGAAGAAAGGAGCTCAGGGGCACTGTAATTCACAAAGCTGCAGAGTTATAAGTGACAGCTATCGTCCAAAAATATACTGAAGTAAGGCTGCCAAGAGGACTTGAAAGCGGGGCAGAATTGCAGGAAACCGATTTCAGGAGGTAGACTGGAATTGCATTGAAAGCATAGGAAAAGAGGCAGAACGTCCACAATGATGCACTTGGCCAAAAAGGGCGTATGCGTTTTTTCCTGAATATATTCAGGAAAAAACGCATACGCCCTTTTTGGCCAACCAAGCAAGCTTGCAAAGGAAATCTGCACTACAATGAAGTCTCACTTCCCCCCGGTCAAAAGGGCCATCTGAAAAAAGTGTAAAATCCAGAAAGGCAGGACAGGCCATGGAGAACTGGGAGCCTTGTTATGCTGATGGGCGGGATGTAAATTGCCAACAGCCACTCGGGAGAAGTGTATGGTGTTTCCTGAAACATCTAAAAAACAAAGCAACAGAGCCTAGGGCACTTCCACTTATGGTCCTATAGCTTAGGGAAATGAAAATCAAAAAGACACAGCCACCCCAAAGTTTGGGGCGGCTCTGTTTACAAGAACCTCGTTTACGGTACAAGTTCAATATCGCAGAAAGTGAAAAATGGATGAAGAAGTTGTGGTACTTACGTACAATGCAATATCACTCAGCAATGACATCTATGTCATCAGGCCCGTAGCAGCATAATGAGTGGATTCAGGTATGATGATTCTAACTGAAAGAAGTCACACAGAAAAAGAAACATCATAAGATATCACTAATACACGGAATGTAAACTTGGCTACACAGGAACTGGATTACAAAACAGAACAGGGTCTCAAATTTAGAAAACCAACTTATGCTTGCTTAAGGGGAAAGGTGAGTTGGGGTGCTGCATAAAACCAGAGATTGAAATGAGCACAGATAAAGTTCCTTAAGCCAAATATGGAATAGACAAGAGCTACTCCTTGCTCAACGAAATGGACTCAACACCCCATATTAAACGCCTAAGAATGTACCTGACTAGTAAGTATCTTAAAACCTATGGATTGCTATGTCTCCGAAAGAGAATCAAGCGTGTGTACAGGGGCATAAACGCAGCAGTGATAGGATTGGAGAGGTTCGGTGAGCAAATGAAGACCCTTTGAAGTCATATTGCATGGTACCCATTCCACGGGTCTCAACTCTCCAGGTTTAAGGGATTCTTCCTTCAGCTAAAACATGCATGTGGAACCCAGAGTATGATCAACCGTGTGATCGGGAGACGTGTTCAAATATGTCTCCGTTCTCGTCCCCTGGTACTCGGGTGCAACATTCCAGACGCTTTACTAACACTCTCCCGACTTGGAGAGTCAGTGCCTTTAACCTCCTGTTTGGCCCAGTTTGCAATTTCTGCGGAAGATGAACAGGAATAGGGAGAACCAATGAGAGACTAGCTGGAGGTGTCTGGACTGGCAAATTTAACTCTCATTTCCCACCAGGAAGAGGAATTAACCAAAGGCTCAGCGTGCCGTGCCGGAACCAGATTAGGGCCTGAAGCAATACTGCGGTGTTGCGGCCAGCTCACAAGAAAGCGAGTTGAAGAAAGGAGCTCAGGGGCACTGTAATTCACAAAGCTGCAGAGTTATAAGTGACAGCTATCGTCCAAAAATATACTGAAGTAAGGCTGCCAAGAGGACTTGAAAGCGGGGCAGAATTGCAGGAAACCGATTTCAGGAGGTAGACTGGAATTGCATTGAAAGCATAGGAAAAGAGGCAGAACGTCCACAATGATGCACTTGGCCAAAAAGGGCGTATGCGTTTTTTCCTGAATATATTCAGGAAAAAACGCATACGCCCTTTTTGGCCAACCAAGCAAGCTTGCAAAGGAAATCTGCACTACAATGAAGTCTCACTTCCCCCCGGTCAAAAGGGCCATCTGAAAAAAGTGTAAAATCCAGAAAGGCAGGACAGGCCATGGAGAACTGGGAGCCTTGTTATGCTGATGGGCGGGATGTAAATTGCCAACAGCCACTCGGGAGAAGTGTATGGTGTTTCCTGAAACATCTAAAAAACAAAGCAACAGAGCCTAGGGCACTTCCACTTATGGTCCTATAGCTTAGGGAAATGAAAATCAAAAAGACACAGCCACCCCAAAGTTTGGGACGGCTCTGTTTACAAAAACCTCGTTTACGGTACAAGTTCAATATCGCAGAAAGTGAAAAATGGATGAAGAAGTTGTGGTACTTACGTACAATGCAATATCACTCAGCAATGACATCTATGTCATCAGGCCCGTAGCAGCATAATGAGTGGATTCAGGTATGATGATTCTAACTGAAAGAAGTCACACAGAAAAAGAAACATCATAAGATATCACTAATACACGGAATGTAAACTTGGCTACACAGGAACTGGATTACAAAACAGAACAGGGTCTCAAATTTAGAAAACCAACTTATGCTTGCTTAAGGGGAAAGGTGAGTTGGGGTGCTGCATAAAACCAGAGATTGAAATGAGCACAGATAAAGTTCCTTAAGCCAAATATGGAATAGACAAGAGCTACTCCTTGCTCAACGAAATGGACTCAACACCCCATATTAAACGCCTAAGAATGTACCTGACTAGTAAGTATCTTAAAACCTATGGATTGCTATGTCTCCGAAAGAGAATCAAGCGTGTGTACAGGGGCATAAACGCAGCAGTGATAGGATTGGAGAGGTTCGGTGAGCAAATGAAGACCCTTTGAAGTCATATTGCATGGTACCCATTCCACGGGTCTCAACTCTCCAGGTTTAAGGGATTCTTCCTTCAGCTAAAACATGCATGTGGAACCCAGAGTATGATCAACCGTGTGATCGGGAGACGTGTTCAAATATGTCTCCGTTCTCGTCCCCTGGTACTCGGGTGCAACATTCCAGACGCTTTACTAACACTCTCCCGACTTGGAGAGTCAGTGCCTTTAACCTCCTGTTTGGCCCAGTTTGCAATTTCTGCGGAAGATGAACAGGAATAGGGAGAACCAATGAGAGACTAGCTGGAGGTGTCTGGACGGGCAAATTTAACTCTCATTTCCCACCAGGAAGAGGAATTAACCAAAGGCTCAGCGTGCCGTGCCGGAACCAGATTAGGGCCTGAAGCAATCCTGCGGTGTTGCGGCCAGCTCACAAGAAAGCGAGTTGAAGAAAGGAGCTCAGGGGCACTGTAATTCACAAACCTGCAGAGTTATAAGTGACAGCTATCGTCCAAAAATATACTGAAGTAAGGCTGCCAAGAGGACTTGAAAGCGGGGCAGAATTGCAGGAAACCGATTTCAGGAGGTAGACTGGAATTGCATTGAAAGCATAGGAAAAGAGGCAGAACGTCCACAATGATGCACTTGGCCAAAAAGGGCGTATGCGTTTTTTCCTGAATATATTCAGGAAAAAACGCATACGCCCTTTTTGGCCAACCAAGCAGGCTTGCAAAGGAAATCTGCACTACAATGAAGTCTCACTTCCCCCCGGTCAAAAGGGCCATCTGAAAAAAGTGTAAAATCCAGAAAGGCAGGACAGGCCATGGAGAACTGGGAGCCTTGTTATGCTGATGGGCGGGATGTAAATTGCCAACAGCCACTCGGGAGAAGTGTATGGTGTTTCCTGAAACATCTAAAAAACAAAGCAACAGAGCCTAGGGCACTTCCACTTATGGTCCTATAGCTTAGGGAAATGAAAATCAAAAAGACACAGCCACCCCAAAGTTTGGGACGGCTCTGTTTACAAGAACCTCGTTTACGGTACAAGTTCAATATCGCAGAAAGTGAAAAATGGATGAAGAAGTTGTGGTACTTACGTACAATGCAATATCACTCAGCAATGACATCTATGTCATCAGGCCCGTAGCAGCATAATGAGTGGATTCAGGTATGATGATTCTAACTGAAAGAAGTCACACAGAAAAAGAAACATCATAAGATATCACTAATACACGGAATGTAAACTTGGTTACACAGGAACTGGATTACAAAACAGAACAGGGTCTCAAATTTAGAAAACCAACTTATGCTTGCTTAAGGGGAAAGGTGAGTTGGGGTGCTGCATAAAACCAGAGATTGAAATGAGCACAGATAAAGTTCCTTAAGCCAAATATGGAATAGACAAGAGCTACTCCTTGCTCAACGAAATGGACTCAACACCCCATATTAAACGCCTAAGAATGTACCTGACTAGTAAGTATCTTAAAACCTATGGATTGCTATGTCTCCGAAAGAGAATCAAGCGTGTGTACAGGGGCATAAACGCAGCAGTGATAGGATTGGAGAGGTTCGGTGAGCAAATGAAGACCCTTTGAAGTCATATTGCATGGTACCCATTCCACGGGTCTCAACTCTCCAGGTTTAAGGGATTCTTCCTTCAGCTAAAACATGCATGTGGAACCCAGAGTATGATCAACCGTGTGATCGGGAGACGTGTTCAAATATGTCTCCGTTCTCGTCCCCTGGTACTCGGGTGCAACATTCCAGACGCTTTACTAACACTCTCCCGACTTGGAGAGTCAGTGCCTTTAACCTCCTGTTTGGCCCAGTTTGCAATTTCTGCGGAAGATGAACAGGAATAGGGAGAACCAATGAGAGACTAGCTGGAGGTGTCTGGACGGGCAAATTTAACTCTCATTTCCCACCAGGAAGAGGAATTAACCAAAGGCTCAGCGTGCCGTGCCGGAACCAGATTAGGGCCTGAAGCAATCCTGCGGTGTTGCGGCCAGCTCACAAGAAAGCGAGTTGAAGAAAGGAGCTCAGGGGCACTGTAATTCACAAACCTGCAGAGTTATAAGTGACAGCTATCGTCCAAAAATATACTGAAGTAAGGCTGCCAAGAGGACTTGAAAGCGGGGCAGAATTGCAGGAAACCGATTTCAGGAGGTAGACTGGAATTGCATT
The DNA here is from genome assembly GCF_963455315.2 of Globicephala melas. Lineage (NCBI taxonomy): Eukaryota > Metazoa > Chordata > Mammalia > Artiodactyla > Delphinidae > Globicephala > Globicephala melas. Next base: position 138,034 of record NW_027207667.1, on the reverse strand, counting down.
GAAAGCATAGGAAAAGAGGCAGAACGTCCACAATGATGCACTTGGCCAAAAAGGGCGTATGCGTTTTTTCCTGAATATATTCAGGAAAAAACGCATACGCCCTTTTTGGCCAACCAAGCAAGCTTGCAAAGGAAATCTGCACTACAATGAAGTCTCACTTCCCCCCGGTCAAAAGGGCCATCTGAAAAAAGTGTAAAATCCAGAAAGGCAGGACAGGCCATGGAGAACTGGGAGCCTTGTTATGCTGATGGGCGGGATGTAAATTGCCAACAGCCACTCGGGAGAAGTGTATGGTGTTTCCTGAAACATCTAAAAAACAAAGCAACAGAGCCTAGGGCACTTCCACTTATGGTCCTATAGCTTAGGGAAATGAAAATCAAAAAGACACAGCCACCCCAAAGTTTGGGACGGCTCTGTTTACAAGAACCTCGTTTACGGTACAAGTTCAATATCGCAGAAAGTGAAAAATGGATGAAGAAGTTGTGGTACTTACGTACAATGCAATATCACTCAGCAATGACATCTATGTCATCAGGCCCGTAGCAGCATAATGAGTGGATTCAGGTATGATGAGTCTAACTGAAAGAAGTCACACAGAAAAAGAAACATCATAAGATATCACTAATACACGGAATGTAAACTTGGCTACACAGGAACTGGATTACAAAACAGAACAGGGTCTCAAATTTAGAAAACCAACTTATGCTTGCTTAAGGGGAAAGGTGAGTTGGGGTGCTGCATAAAACCAGAGATTGAAATGAGCACAGATAAAGTTCCTTAAGCCAAATATGGAATAGACAAGAGCTACTCCTTGCTCAACGAAATGGACTCAACACCCCATATTAAACGCCTAAGAATGTACCTGACTAGTAAGTATCTTAAAACCTATGGATTGCTATGTCTCCGAAAGAGAATCAAGCGTGTGTACAGGGGCATAAACGCAGCAGTGATAGGATTGGAGAGGTTCGGTGAGCAAATGAAGACCCTTTGAAGTCATATTGCATGGTACCCATTCCACGGGTCTCAACTCTCCAGGTTTAAGGGATTCTTCCTTCAGCTAAAACATGCATGTGGAACCCAGAGTATGATCAACCGTGTGATCGGGAGACGTGTTCAAATATGTCTCCGTTCTCGTCCCCTGGTACTCGGGTGCAACATTCCAGACGCTTTACTAACACTCTCCCGACTTGGAGAGTCAGTGCCTTTAACCTCCTGTTTGGCCCAGTTTGCAATTTCTGCGGAAGATGAACAGGAATAGGGAGAACCAATGAGAGACTAGCTGGAGGTGTCTGGACGGGCAAATTTAACTCTCATTTCCCACCAGGAAGAGGAATTAACCAAAGGCTCAGCGTGCCGTGCCGGAACCACATTAGGGCCTGAAGCAATCCTGCGGTGTTGCGGCCAGCTCACAAGAAAGCGAGTTGAAGAAAGGAGCTCAGGGGCACTGTAATTCACAAACCTGCAGAGTTATAAGTGACAGCTATCGTCCAAAAATATACTGAAGTAAGGCTGCCAAGAGGACTTGAAAGCGGGGCAGAATTGCAGGAAACCGATTTCAGGAGGTAGACTGGAATTGCATTGAAAGCATAGGAAAAGAGGCAGAACGTCCACAATGATGCACTTGGCCAAAAAGGGCGTATGCGTTTTTTCCTGAATATATTCAGGAAAAAACGCATACGCCCTTTTTGGCCAACCAAGCAAGCTTGCAAAGGAAATCTGCACTACAATGAAGTCTCACTTCCCCCTGGTCAAAAGGGCCATCTGAAAAAAGTGTAAAATCCAGAAAGGCAGGACAGGCCATGGAGAACTGGGAGCCTTGTTATGCTGATGGGCGGGATGTAAATTGCCAACAGCCACTCGGGAGAAGTGTATGGTGTTTCCTGAAACATCTAAAAAACAAAGCAACAGAGCCTAGGGCACTTCCACTTATGGTCCTATAGCTTAGGGAAATGAAAATCAAAAAGACACAGCCACCCCAAAGTTTGGGGCGGCTCTGTTTACAAGAACCTCGTTTACGGTACAAGTTCAATATCGCAGAAAGTGAAAAATGGATGAAGAAGTTGTGGTACTTACGTACAATGCAATATCACTCAGCAATGACATCTATGTCATCAGGCCCGTAGCAGCATAATGAGTGGATTCAGGTATGATGAGTCTAACTGAAAGAAGTCACACAGAAAAAGAAACATCATAAGATATCACTAATACACGGAATGTAAACTTGGCTACACAGGAACTGGATTACAAAACAGAACAGGGTCTCAAATTTAGAAAACCAACTTATGCTTGCTTAAGGGGAAAGGTGAGTTGGGGTGCTGCATAAAACCAGAGATTGAAATGAGCACAGATAAAGTTCCTTAAGCCAAATATGGAATAGACTAGTGCTACTCCTTGCTCAACGAAATGGACTCAACACCCCATATTAAACGCCTAAGAATGTACCTGACTAGTAAGTATCTTAAAACCTATGGATTGCTATGTCTCCGAAAGAGAATCAAGCATGTGTACAGGGGCATAAACGCAGCAGTGATAGGATTGGAGAGGTTCGGTGAGCAATTGAAGACCCTTTGAAGTCATATTGCATGGTACCCATTCCACGGGTCTCAACTCTCCAGGTTTAAGGGATTCTTCCTTCAGCTAAAACATGCATGTGGAACCCAGAGTATGATCAACCGTGTGATCGGGAGACGTGTTCAAATATGTCTCCGTTCTCGTCCCCTGGTACTCGGGTGCAACATTCCAGACGCTTTACTAACACTCTCCCGACTTGGAGAGTCAGTGCCTTTAACCTCCTGTTTGGCCCAGTTTGCAATTTCTGCGGAAGATGAACAGGAATAGGGAGAACCAATGAGAGACTAGCTGGAGGTGTCTGGACGGGCAAATTTAACTCTCATTTCCCACCAGGAAGAGGAATTAACCAAAGGCTCAGCGTGCCGTGCCGGAACCACATTAGGGCCTGAAGCAATCCTGCGGTGTTGCGGCCAGCTCACAAGAAAGCGAGTTGAAGAAAGGAGCTCAGGGGCACTGTAATTCACAAACCTGCAGAGTTATAAGTGACAGCTATCGTCCAAAAATATACTGAAGTAAGGCTGCCAAGAGGACTTGAAAGCGGGGCAGAATTGCAGGAAACCGATTTCAGGAGGTAGACTGGAATTGCATTGAAAGCATAGGAAAAGAGGCAGAACGTCCACAATGATGCACTTGGCCAAAAAGGGCGTATGCGTTTTTTCCTGAATATATTCAGGAAAAAACGCATACGCCCTTTTTGGCCAACCAAGCAAGCTTGCAAAGGAAATCTGCACTACAATGAAGTCTCACTTCCCCCCGGTCAAAAGGGCCATCTGAAAAAAGTGTAAAATCCAGAAAGGCAGGACAGGCCATGGAGAACTGGGAGCCTTGTTATGCTGATGGGCGGGATGTAAATTGCCAACAGCCACTAGGGAGAAGTGTATGGTGTTTCCTGAAACATCTAAAAAACAAAGCAACAGAGCCTAGGGCACTTCCACTTATGGTCCTATAGCTTAGGGAAATGAAAATCAAAAAGACACAGCCACCCCAAAGTTTGGGACGGCTCTGTTTACAAGAACCTCGTTTACGGTACAAGTTCAATATCGCAGAAAGTGAAAAATGGATGAAGAAGTTGTGGTACTTACGTACAATGCAATATCACTCAGCAATGACATCTATGTCATCAGGCCCGTAGCAGCATAATGAGTGGATTCAGGTATGATGAGTCTAACTGAAAGAAGTCACACAGAAAAAGAAACATCATAAGATATCACTAATACACGGAATGTAAACTTGGCTACACAGGAACTGGATTACAAAACAGAACAGGGTCTCAAATTTAGAAAACCAACTTATGCTTGCTTAAGGGGAAAGGTGAGTTGGGGTGCTGCATAAAACCAGAGATTGAAATGAGCACAGATAAAGTTCCTTAAGCCAAATATGGAATAGACAAGAGCTACTCCTTGCTCAACGAAATGGACTCAACACCCCATATTAAACGCCTAAGAATGTACCTGACTAGTAAGTATCTTAAAACCTATGGATTGCTATGTCTCCGAAAGAGAATCAAGCGTGTGTACAGGGGCATAAACGCAGCAGTGATAGGATTGGAGAGGTTCGGTGAGCAAATGAAGACCCTTTGAAGTCATATTGCATGGTACCCATTCCACGGGTCTCAACTCTCCAGGTTTAAGGGATTCTTCCTTCAGCTAAAACATGCATGTGGAACCCAGAGTATGATCAACCGTGTGATCGGGAGACGTGTTCAAATATGTCTCCGTTCTCGTCCCCTGGTACTCGGGTGCAACATTCCAGACGCTTTACTAACACTCTCCCGACTTGGAGAGTCAGTGCCTTTAACCTCCTGTTTGGCCCAGTTTGCAATTTCTGCGGAAGATGAACAGGAATAGGGAGAACCAATGAGAGACTAGCTGGAGGTGTCTGGACGGGCAAATTTAACTCTCATTTCCCACCAGGAAGAGGAATTAACCAAAGGCTCAGCGTGCCGTGCCGGAACCACATTAGGGCCTGAAGCAATCCTGCGGTGTTGCGGCCAGCTCACAAGAAAGCGAGTTGAAGAAAGGAGCTCAGGGGCACTGTAATTCACAAACCTGCAGAGTTATAAGTGACAGCTATCGTCCAAAAATATACTGAAGTAAGGCTGCCAAGAGGACTTGAAAGCGGGGCAGAATTGCAGGAAACCGATTTCAGGAGGTAGACTGGAATTGCATTGAAAGCATAGGAAAAGAGGCAGAACGTCCACAATGATGCACTTGGCCAAAAAGGGCGTATGCGTTTTTTCCTGAATATATTCAGGAAAAAACGCATACGCCCTTTTTGGCCAACCAAGCAAGCTTGCAAAGGAAATCTGCACTACAATGAAGTCTCACTTCCCCCTGGTCAAAAGGGCCATCTGAAAAAAGTGTAAAATCCAGAAAGGCAGGACAGGCCATGGAGAACTGGGAGCCTTGTTATGCTGATGGGCGGGATGTAAATTGCCAACAGCCACTCGGGAGAAGTGTATGGTGTTTCCTGAAACATCTAAAAAACAAAGCAACAGAGCCTAGGGCACTTCCACTTATGGTCCTATAGCTTAGGGAAATGAAAATCAAAAAGACACAGCCACCCCAAAGTTTGGGGCGGCTCTGTTTACAAGAACCTCGTTTACGGTACAAGTTCAATATCGCAGAATGTGAAAAATGGATGAAGAAGTTGTGGTACTTACGTACAATGCAATAGCACTCAGCAATGACATCTATGTCATCAGGCCCGTAGCAGCATAATGAGTGGATTCAGGTATGATGAGTCTAACTGAAAGAAGTCACACAGAAAAAGAAACATCATAAGATATCACTAATACACGGAATGTAAACTTGGCTACACAGGAACTGGATTACAAAACAGAACAGGGTCTCAAATTTAGAAAACCAACTTATGCTTGCTTAAGGGGAAAGGTGAGTTGGGGTGCTGCATAAAACCAGAGATTGAAATGAGCACAGATAAAGTTCCTTAAGCCAAATATGGAATAGACAAGAGCTACTCCTTGCTCAACGAAATGGACTCAACACCCCATATTAAACGCCTAAGAATGTACCTGACTAGTAAGTATCTTAAAACCTATGGATTGCTATGTCTCCGAAAGAGAATCAAGCGTGTGTACAGGGGCATAAACGCAGCAGTGATAGGATTGGAGAGGTTCGGTGAGCAAATGAAGACCCTTTGAAGTCATATTGCATGGTACCCATTCCACGGGTCTCAACTCTCCAGGTTTAAGGGATTCTTCCTTCAGCTAAAACATGCATGTGGAACCCAGAGTATGATCAACCGTGTGATTGGGAGACGTCTTCAAATATGTCTCCGTTCTCGTCCCCTGGTACTCGGGTGCAACATTCCAGACGCTTTACTAACACTCTCCCGACTTGGAGAGTCAGTGCCTTTAACCTCCTGTTTGGCCCAGTTTGCAATTTCTGCGGAAGATGAACAGGAATAGGGAGAACCAATGAGAGACTAGCTGGAGGTGTCTGGACGGGCAAATTTAACTCTCATTTCCCACCAGGAAGAGGAATTAACCAAAGGCTCAGCGTGCCGTGCCGGAACCACATTAGGGCCTGAAGCAATCCTGCGGTGTTGCGGCCAGCTCACAAGAAAGCGAGTTGAAGAAAGGAGCTCAGGGGCACTGTAATTCACAAACCTGCAGAGTTATAAGTGACAGCTATCGTCCAAAAATATACTGAAGTAAGGCTGCCAAGAGGACTTGAAAGCGGGGCAGAATTGCAGGAAACCGATTTCAGGAGGTAGACTGGAATTGCATTGAAAGCATAGGAAAAGAGGCAGAACGTCCACAATGATGCACTTGGCCAAAAAGGGCGTATGCGTTTTTTCCTGAATATATTCAGGAAAAAACGCATACGCCCTTTTTGGCCAACCAAGCAAGCTTGCAAAGGAAATCTGCACTACAATGAAGTCTCACTTCCCCCCGGTCAAAAGGGCCATCTGAAAAAAGTGTAAAATCCAGAAAGGCAGGACAGGCCATGGAGAACTGGGAGCCTTGTTATGCTGATGGGCGGGATGTAAATTGCCAACAGCCACTCGGGAGAAGTGTATGGTGTTTCCTGAAACATCTAAAAAACAAAGCAACAGAGCCTAGGGCACTTCCACTTATGGTCCTATAGCTTAGGGAAATGAAAATCAAAAAGACACAGCCACCCCAAAGTTTGGGACGGCTCTGTTTACAAGAACCTCGTTTACGGTACAAGTTCAATATCGCAGAAAGTGAAAAATGGATGAAGAAGTTGTGGTACTTACGTACAATGCAATATCACTCAGCAATGACATCTATGTCATCAGGCCCGTAGCAGCATAATGAGTGGATTCAGGTATGATGATTCTAACTGAAATAAGTCACACAGAAAAAGAAACATCATAAGATATCACTAATACACGGAATGTAAACTTGGCTACACAGGAACTGGATTACAAAACAGAACAGGGTCTCAAATTTAGAAAACCAACTTATGCTTGCTTAAGGGGAAAGGTGAGTTGGGGTGCTGCATAAAACCAGAGATTGAAATGAGCACAGATAAAGTTCCTTAAGCCAAATATGGAATAGACAAGAGCTACTCCTTGCTCAACGAAATGGACTCAACACCCCATATTAAACGCCTAAGAATGTACCTGACTAGTAAGTATCTTAAAACCTATGGATTGCTATGTCTCCGAAAGAGAATCAAGCGTGTGTACAGGGGCATAAACGCAGCAGTGATAGGATTGGAGAGGTTCGGTGAGCAAATGAAGACCCTTTGAAGACATATTGCATGGTACCCATTCCACGGGTCTCAACTCTCCAGGTTTAAGGGATTCTTCCTTCAGCTAAAACATGCATGTGGAACCCAGAGTATGATCAACCGTGTGATCGGGAGACGTGTTCAAATATGTCTCCGTTCTCGTCCCCTGGTACTCGGGTGCAACATTCCAGACGCTTTACTAACACTCTCCCGACTTGGAGAGTCAGTGCCTTTAACCTCCTGTTTGGCCCAGTTTGCAATTTCTGCGGAAGATGAACAGGAATAGGGAGAACCAATGAGAGACTAGCTGGAGGTGTCTGGACGGGCAAATTTAACTCTCATTTCCCACCAGGAAGAGGAATTAACCAAAGGCTCAGCGTGCCGTGCCGGAACCACATTAGGGCCTGAAGCAATCCTGCAGTGTTGCGGCCAGCTCACAAGAAAGCGAGTTGAAGAAAGGAGCTCAGGGGCACTGTAATTCACAAACCTGCAGAGTTATAAGTGACAGCTATCGTCCAAAAATATACTGAAGTAAGGCTGCCAAGAGGACTTGAAAGCGGGGCAGAATTGCAGGAAACCGATTTCAGGAGGTAGACTGGAATTGCATTGAAAGCATAGGAAAAGAGGCAGAACGTCCACAATGATGCACTTGGCCAAAAAGGGCGTATGCGTTTTTTCCTGAATATATTCAGGAAAAAACGCATACGCCCTTTTTGGCCAACCAAGCAAGCTTGCAAAGGAAATCTGCACTACAATGAAGTCTCACTTCCCCCCGGTCAAAAGGGCCATCTGAAAAAAGTGTAAAATCCAGAAAGGCAGGACAGGCCATGGAGAACTGGGAGCCTTGTTATGCTGATGGGCGGGATGTAAATTGCCAACAGCCACTCGGGAGAAGTGTATGGTGTTTCCTGAAACATCTAAAAAACAAAGCAACAGAGCCTAGGGCACTTCCACTTATGGTCCTATAGCTTAGGGAAATGAAAATCAAAAAGACACAGCCACCCCAAAGTTTGGGACGGCTCTGTTTACAAGAACCTCGTTTACGGTACAAGTTCAATATCGCAGAAAGTGAAAAATGGATGAAGAAGTTGTGGTACTTACGTACAATGCAATATCACTCAGCAATGACATCTATGTCATCAGGCCCGTAGCAGCATAATGAGTGGATTCAGGTATGATGATTCTAACTGAAAGAAGTCACACAGAAAAAGAAACATCATAAGATATCACTAATACACGGAATGTAAACTTGGCTACACAGGAACTGGATTACAAAACAGAACAGGGTCTCAAATTTAGAAAACCAACTTATGCTTGCTTAAGGGGAAAGGTGAGTTGGGGTGCTGCATAAAACCAGAGATTGAAATGAGCACAGATAAAGTTCCTTAAGCCAAATATGGAATAGACAAGAGCTACTCCTTGCTCAACGAAATGGACTCAACACCCCATATTAAACGCCTAAGAATGTACCTGACTAGTAAGTATCTTAAAACCTATGGATTGCTATGTCTCCGAAAGAGAATCAAGCGTGTGTACAGGGGCATAAACGCAGCAGTGATAGGATTGGAGAGGTTCGGTGAGCAAATGAAGACCCTTTGAAGTCATATTGCATGGTACCCATTCCACGGGTCTCAACTCTCCAGGTTTAAGGGATTCTTCCTTCAGCTAAAACATGCATGTGGAACCCAGAGTATGATCAACCGTGTGATTGGGAGACGTCTTCAAATATGTCTCCGTTCTCGTCCCCTGGTACTCGGGTGCAACATTCCAGACGCTTTACTAACACTCTCCCGACTTGGAGAGTCAGTGCCTTTAACCTCCTGTTTGGCCCAGTTTGCAATTTCTGCGGAAGATGAACAGGAATAGGGAGAACCAATGAGAGACTAGCTGGAGGTGTCTGGACGGGCAAATTTAACTCTCATTTCCCACCAGGAAGAGGAATTAACCAAAGGCTCAGCGTGCCGTGCCGGAACCACATTAGGGCCTGAAGCAATCCTGCGGTGTTGCGGCCAGCTCACAAGAAAGCGAGTTGAAGAAAGGAGCTCAGGGGCACTGTAATTCACAAACCTGCAGAGTTATAAGTGACAGCTATCGTCCAAAAATATACTGAAGTAAGGCTGCCAAGAGGACTTGAAAGCGGGGCAGAATTGCAGGAAACCGATTTCAGGAGGTAGACTGGAATTGCATTGAAAGCATAGGAAAAGAGGCAGAACGTCCACAATGATGCACTTGGCCAAAAAGGGCGTATGCGTTTTTTCCTGAATATATTCAGGAAAAAACGCATACGCCCTTTTTGGCCAACCAAGCAAGCTTGCAAAGGAAATCTGCACTACAATGAAGTCTCACTTCCCCCCGGTCAAAAGGGCCATCTGAAAAAAGTGTAAAATCCAGAAAGGCAGGACAGGCCATGGAGAACTGGGAGCCTTGTTATGCTGATGGGCGGGATGTAAATTGCCAACAGCCACTCGGGAGAAGTGTATGGTGTTTCCTGAAACATCTAAAAAACAAAGCAACAGAGCCTAGGGCACTTCCACTTATGGTCCTATAGCTTAGGGAAATGAAAATCAAAAAGACACAGCCACCCCAAAGTTTGGGACGGCTCTGTTTACAAGAACCTCGTTTACGGTACAAGTTCAATATCGCAGAAAGTGAAAAATGGATGAAGAAGTTGTGGTACTTACGTACAATGCAATATCACTCAGCAATGACATCTATGTCATCAGGCCCGTAGCAGCATAATGAGTGGATTCAGGTATGATGATTCTAACTGAAATAAGTCACACAGAAAAAGAAACATCATAAGATATCACTAATACACGGAATGTAAACTTGGCTACACAGGAACTGGATTACAAAACAGAACAGGGTCTCAAATTTAGAAAACCAACTTATGCTTGCTTAAGGGGAAAGGTGAGTTGGGGTGCTGCATAAAACCAGAGATTGAAATGAGCACAGATAAAGTTCCTTAAGCCAAATATGGAATAGACAAGAGCTACTCCTTGCTCAACGAAATGGACTCAACACCCCATATTAAACGCCTAAGAATGTACCTGACTAGTAAGTATCTTAAAACCTATGGATTGCTATGTCTCCGAAAGAGAATCAAGCGTGTGTACAGGGGCATAAACGCAGCAGTGATAGGATTGGAGAGGTTCGGTGAGCAAATGAAGACCCTTTGAAGACATATTGCATGGTACCCATTCCACGGGTCTCAACTCTCCAGGTTTAAGGGATTCTTCCTTCAGCTAAAACATGCATGTGGAACCCAGAGTATGATCAACCGTGTGATCGGGAGACGTGTTCAAATATGTCTCCGTTCTCGTCCCCTGGTACTCGGGTGCAACATTCCAGACGCTTTACTAACACTCTCCCGACTTGGAGAGTCAGTGCCTTTAACCTCCTGTTTGGCCCAGTTTGCAATTTCTGCGGAAGATGAACAGGAATAGGGAGAACCAATGAGAGACTAGCTGGAGGTGTCTGGACGGGCAAATTTAACTCTCATTTCCCACCAGGAAGAGGAATTAACCAAAGGCTCAGCGTGCCGTGCCGGAACCACATTAGGGCCTGAAGCAATCCTGCGGTGTTGCGGCCAGCTCACAAGAAAGCGAGTTGAAGAAAGGAGCTCAGGGGCACTGTAATTCACAAACCTGCAGAGTTATAAGTGACAGCTATCGTCCAAAAATATACTGAAGTAAGGCTGCCAAGAGGACTTGAAAGCGGGGCAGAATTGCAGGAAACCGATTTCAGGAGGTAGACTGGAATTGCATTGAAAGCATAGGAAAAGAGGCAGAACGTCCACAATGATGCACTTGGCCAAAAAGGGCGTATGCGTTTTTTCCTGAATATATTCAGGAAAAAACGCATACGCCCTTTTTGGCCAACCAAGCAAGCTTGCAAAGGAAATCTGCACTACAATGAAGTCTCACTTCCCCCCGGTCAAAAGGGCCATCTGAAAAAAGTGTAAAATCCAGAAAGGCAGGACAGGCCATGGAGAACTGGGAGCCTTGTTATGCTGATGGGCGGGATGTAAATTGCCAACAGCCACTCGGGAGAAGTGTATGGTGTTTCCTGAAACATCTAAAAAACAAAGCAACAGAGCCTAGGGCACTTCCACTTATGGTCCTATAGCTTAGGGAAATGAAAATCAAAAAGACACAGCCACCCCAAAGTTTGGGACGGCTCTGTTTACAAGAACCTCGTTTACGGTACAAGTTCAATATCGCAGAAAGTGAAAAATGGATGAAGAAGTTGTGGTACTTACGTACAATGCAATATCACTCAGCAATGACATCTATGTCATCAGGCCCGTAGCAGCATAATGAGTGGATTCAGGTATGATGATTCTAACTGAAAGAAGTCACACAGAAAAAGAAACATCATAAGATATCACTAATACACGGAATGTAAACTTGGCTACACAGGAACTGGATTACAAAACAGAACAGGGTCTCAAATTTAGAAAACCAACTTATGCTTGCTTAAGGGGAAAGGTGAGTTGGGGTGCTGCATAAAACCAGAGATTGAAATGAGCACAGATAAAGTTCCTTAAGCCAAATATGGAATAGACAAGAGCTACTCCTTGCTCAAAGAAATGGACTCAACACCCCATATTAAACGCCTAAGAATGTACCTGACTAGTAAGTATCTTAAAACCTATGGATTGCTATGTCTCCGAAAGAGAATCAAGCGTGTGTACAGGGGCATAAACGCAGCAGTGATAGGATTGGAGAGGTTCGGTGAGCAAATGAAGACCCTTTGAAGTCATATTGCATGGTACCCATTCCACGGGTCTCAACTCTCCAGGTTTAAGGGATTCTTCCTTCAGCTAAAACATGCATGTGGAACCCAGAGTACGATCAACCGTGTGATCGGGAGACGTGTTCAAATATGTCTCCGTTCTCGTCCCCTGGTACTCGGGTGCAACATTCCAGACGCTTTACTAACACTCTCCCGACTTGGAGAGTCAGTGCCTTTAACCTCCTGTTTGGCCCAGTTTGCAATTTCTGCGGAAGATGAACAGGAATAGGGAGAACCAATGAGAGACTAGCTGGAGGTGTCTGGACGGGCAAATTTAACTCTCATTTCCCACCAGGAAGAGGAATTAACCAAAGGCTCAGCGTGCCGTGCCGGAACCACATTAGGGCCTGAAGCAATCCTGCGGTGTTGCGGCCAGCTCACAAGAAAGCGAGTTGAAGAAAGGAGCTCAGGGGCACTGTAATTCACAAACCTGCAGAGTTATAAGTGACAGCTATCGTCCAAAAATATACTGAAGTAAGGCTGCCAAGAGGACTTGAAAGCGGGGCAGAATTGCAGGAAACCGATTTCAGGAGGTAGACTGGAATTGCATTGAAAGCATAGGAAAAGAGGCAGAACGTCCACAATGATGCACTTGGCCAAAAAGGGCGTATGCGTTTTTTCCTGAATATATTCAGGAAAAAACGCATACGCCCTTTTTGGCCAACCAAGCAAGCTTGCAAAGGAAATCTGCACTACAATGAAGTCTCACTTCCCCCCGGTCAAAAGGGCCATCTGAAAAAAGTGTAAAATCCAGAAAGGCAGGACAGGCCATGGAGAACTGGGAGCCTTGTTATGCTGATGGGCGGGATGTAAATTGCCAACAGCCACTCGGGAGAAGTGTATGGTGTTTCCTGAAACATCTAAAAAACAAAGCAACAGAGCCTAGGGCACTTCCACTTATGGTCCTATAGCTTAGGGAAATGAAAATCAAAAAGACACAGCCACCCCAAAGTTTGGGACGGCTCTGTTTACAAGAACCTCGTTTACGGTACAAGTTCAATATCGCAGAAAGTGAAAAATGGATGAAGAAGTTGTGGTACTTACGTACAATGCAATATCACTCAGCAATGACATCTATGTCATCAGGCCCGTAGCAGCATAATGAGTGGATTCAGGTATGATGATTCTAACTGAAAGAAGTCACACAGAAAAAGAAACATCATAAGATATCACTAATACACGGAATGTAAACTTGGCTACACAGGAACTGGATTACAAAACAGAACAGGGTCTCAAATTTAGAAAACCAACTTATGCTTGCTTAAGGGGAAAGGTGAGTTGGGGTGCTGCATAAAACCAGAGATTGAAATGAGCACAGATAAAGTTCCTTAAGCCAAATATGGAATAGACAAGAGCTACTCCTTGCTCAAAGAAATGGACTCAACACCCCATATTAAACGCCTAAGAATGTACCTGACTAGTAAGTATCTTAAAACCTATGGATTGCTATGTCTCCGAAAGAGAATCAAGCGTGTGTACAGGGGCATAAACGCAGCAGTGATAGGATTGGAGAGGTTCGGTGAGCAAATGAAGACCCTTTGAAGTCATATTGCATGGTACCCATTCCACGGGTCTCAACTCTCCAGGTTTAAGGGATTCTTCCTTCAGCTAAAACATGCATGTGGAACCCAGAGTACGATCAACCGTGTGATCGGGAGACGTGTTCAAATATGTCTCCGTTCTCGTCCCCTGTTACTCGGGTGCAACATTCCAGACGCTTTACTAACACTCTCCCGACTTGGAGAGTCAGTGCCTTTAACCTCCTGTTTGGCCCAGTTTGCAATTTCTGCGGAAGATGAACAGGAATAGGGAGAACCAATGAGAGACTAGCTGGAGGTGTCTGGACGGGCAAATTTAACTCTCATTTCCCACCAGGAAGAGGAATTAACCAAAGGCTCAGCGTGCCGTGCCGGAACCACATTAGGGCCTGAAGCAATCCTGCGGTGTTGCGGCCAGCTCACAAGAAAGCGAGTTGAAGAAAGGAGCTCAGGGGCACTGTAATTCACAAAGCTGCAGAGTTATAAGTGACAGCTATCGTCCAAAAATATACTGAAGTAAGGCTGCCAAGAGGACTTGAAAGCGGGGCAGAATTGCAGGAAACCGATTTCAGGAGGTAGACTGGAATTGCATTGAAAGCATAGGAAAAGAGGCAGAACGTCCACAATGATGCACTTGGCCAAAAAGGGCGTATGCGTTTTTTCCTGAATATATTCAGGAAAAAACGCATACGCCCTTTTTGGCCAACCAAGCAAGCTTGCAAAGGAAATCTGCACTACAATGAAGTCTCACTTCCCCCCGGTCAAAAGGGCCATCTGAAAAAAGTGTAAAATCCAGAAAGGCAGGACAGGCCATGGAGAACGGGGAGCCTTGTTATGCTGATGGGCGGGATGTAAATTGCCAACAGCCACTCGGGAGAAGTGTATGGTGTTTCCTGAAACATCTAAAAAACAAAGCAACAGAGCCTAGGGCACTTCCACTTATGGTCCTATAGCTTAGGGAAATGAAAATCAAAAAGACACAGCCACCCCAAAGTTTGGGACGGCTCTGTTTACAAGAACCTCGTTTACGGTACAAGTTCAATATCGCAGAAAGTGAAAAATGGATGAAGAAGTTGTGGTACTTACGTACAATGCAATATCACTCAGCAATGACATCTATGTCATCAGGCCCGTAGCAGCATAATGAGTGGATTCAGGTATGATGATTCTAACTGAAAGAAGTCACACAGAAAAAGAAACATCATAAGATATCACTAATACACGGAATGTAAACTTGGCTACACAGGAACTGGATTACAAAACAGAACAGGGTCTCAAATTTAGAAAACCAACTTACGCTTGCTTAAGGGGAAAGGTGAGTTGGGGTGCTGCATAAAACCAGAGATTGAAATGAGCACAGAGTAAGTTCCTTAAGCCAAATATGGAATAGACAAGAGCTACTCCTTGCTCAACGAAATGGACTCAACACCCCATATTAAACGCCTAAGAATGTACCTGACTAGTAAGTATCTTAAAACCTATGGATTGCTATGTCTCCAAAAGAGAATCAAGCGTGTGTACAGGGGCATAAACGCAGCAGTGATAGGATTGGAGAGGTTCGGTGAGCAAATGAAGACCCTTTGAAGTCATATTGCATGGTACCCATTCCACGGGTCTCAACTCTCCAGGTTTAAGGGATTCTTCCTTCAGCTAAAACATGCATGTGGAACCCAGAGTACGATCAACCGTGTGATCGGGAGACGTCTTCAAATATGTCTCCATTCTCGTCCCCTGGTACTCGGGTGCAACATTCCAGACGCTTTACTAACACTCTCCCGACTTGGAGAGTCAGTGCCTTTAACCTCCTGTTTGGCCCAGTTTGCAATTTCTGCGGAAGATGAACAGGAATAGGGAGAACCAATGAGAGACTAGCTGGAGGTGTCTGGACGGGCAAATTTAACTCTCATTTCCCACCAGGAAGAGGAATTAACCAAAGGCTCAGCGTGCCGTGCCGGAACCACATTAGGGCCTGAAGCAATCCTGCGGTGTTGCGGCCAGCTCACAAGAAAGCGAGTTGAAGAAAGGAGCTCAGGGGCACTGTAATTCACAAACCTGCAGAGTTATAAGTGACAGCTATCGTCCAAAAATATACTGAAGTAAGGCTGCCAAGAGGACTTGAAAGCGGGGCAGAATTGCAGGAAACCGATTTCAGGAGGTAGACTGGAATTGCATTGAAAGCATAGGAAAAGAGGCAGAACGTCCACAATGATGCACTTTGCCAAAAAGGGCGTATGCGTTTTTTCCTGAATATATTCAGGAAAAAACGCATACGCCCTTTTTGGCCAACCAAGCAAGCTTGCAAAGGAAATCTGCACTACAATGAAGTCTCACTTCCCCCCGGTCAAAAGGGCCATCTGAAAAAAGTGTAAAATCCAGAAAGGCAGGACAGGCCATGGAGAACTGGGAGCCTTGTTATGCTGATGGGCGGGATGTAAATTGCCAACAGCCACTCGGGAGAAGTGTATGGTGTTTCCTGAAACATCTAAAAAACAAAGCAACAGAGCCTAGGGCACTTCCACTTATGGTCCTATAGCTTAGGGAAATGAAAATCAAAAAGACACAGCCACCCCAAAGTTTGGGACGGCTCTGTTTACAAGAACCTCGTTTACGGTACAAGTTCAATATCGCAGAAAGTGAAAAATGGATGAAGAAGTTGTGGTACTTACGTACAATGCAATATCACTCAGCAATGACATCTATGTCATCAGGCCCGTAGCAGCATAATGAGTGGATTCAGGTATGATGATTCTAACTGAAAGAAGTCACACAGAAAAAGAAACATCATAAGATATCACTAATACACGGAATGTAAACTTGGCTACACAGGAACTGGATTACAAAACAGAACAGGGTCTCAAATTTAGAAAACCAACTTACGCTTGCTTAAGGGGAAAGGTGAGTTGGGGTGCTGCATAAAACCAGAGATTGAAATGAGCACAGAGTAAGTTCCTTAAGCCAAATATGGAATAGACAAGAGCTACTCCTTGCTCAACGAAATGGACTCAACACCCCATATTAAACGCCTAAGAATGTACCTGACTAGTAAGTATCTTAAAACCTATGGATTGCTATGTCTCCAAAAGAGAATCAAGCGTGTGTACAGGGGCATAAACGCAGCAGTGATAGGATTGGAGAGGTTCGGTGAGCAAATGAAGACCCTTTGAAGTCATATTGCATGGTACCCATTCCACGGGTCTCAACTCTCCAGGTTTAAGGGATTCTTCCTTCAGCTAAAACATGCATGTGGAACCCAGAGTATGATCAACCGTGTGATCGGGAGACGTGTTCAAATATGTCTCCGTTCTCGTCCCCTGTTACTCGGGTGCAACATTCCAGACGCTTTACTAACACTCTCCCGACTTGGAGAGTCAGTGCCTTTAACCTCCTGTTTGGCCCAGTTTGCAATTTCTGCGGAAGATGAACAGGAATAGGGAGAACCAATGAGAGACTAGCTGGAGGTGTCTGGACGGGCAAATTTAACTCTCATTTCCCACCAGGAAGAGGAATTAACCAAAGGCTCAGCGTGCCGTGCCGGAACCAGATTAGGGCCTGAAGCAATCCTGCGGTGTTGCGGCCAGCTCACAAGAAAGCGAGTTGAAGAAAGGAGCTCAGGGGCACTGTAATTCACAAACCTGCAGAGTTATAAATGACAGCTATCGTCCAAAAATATACTGAAGTAAGGCTGCCAAGAGGACTTGAAAGCGGGGCAGAATTGCAGGAAACCGATTTCAGGAGGTAGACTGGAATTGCATTTAAAGCATAGGAAAAGAGGCAGAACGTCCACAATGATGCACTTGGCCAAAAAGGGCGTATGCGTTTTTTCCTGAATATATTCAGGAAAAAAGGCATACGCCCTTTTTGGCCAACCAAGCAAGCTTGCAAAGGAAATCTGCACTACAATGAAGTCTCACTTCCCCCCGGTCACAAGGGCCATCTGAAAAAAGTGTAAAATCCAGAAAGGCAGGACAGGCCATGGAGAACTGGGAGCCTTGTTATGCTGATGGGCGGGATGTAAATTGCCAACAGCCGCTCGGGAGAACTGTATGGTGTTTCCTGAAACATCTAAAAAACAAAGCAACAGAGCCTAGGGCACTTCCACTTATGGTCCTATAGCTTAGGGAAATGAAAATCAAAAAGACACAGCCACCCCAAAGTTTGGGACGGCTCTGTTTACAAGAACCTCGTTTACGGTACAAGTTCAATATTGCAGAAAGTGAAAAATGGATGAAGAAGTTGTGGTACTTACGTACAATGCAATATCACTCAGCAATGACATCTATGTCATCAGGCCCGTAGCAGCATAATGAGTGGATTCAGGTATGATGATTCTAACTGAAATAAGTCACACAGAAAAAGAAACATCATAAGATATCACTAATACACGGAATGTAAACTTGGCTACACAGGAACTGGATTACAAAACAGAACAGGGTCTCAAATTTAGAAAACCAACTTATGCTTGCTTAAGGGGAAAGGTGAGTTGGGGTGCTGCATAAAACCAGAGATTGAAATGAGCACAGAGTAAGTTCCTTAAGCCAAATATGGAATAGACAAGAGCTACTCCTTGCTCAACGAAATGGACTCAACACCCCATATTAAACGCCTAAGAATGTACCTGACTAGTAAGTATCTTAAAACCTATGGATTGCTATGTCTCCAAAAGAGAATCAAGCGTGTGTACAGGGGCATAAACGCAGCAGTGATAGGATTGGAGAGGTTCGGTGAGCAAATGAAGACCCTTTGAAGTCATATTGAATGGTAGCCATTCCACGGGTCTCAACTCTCCAGGTTTAAGGGATTCTTCCTTCAGCTTAAACATGCATGTGGAATCCAGAGTACGATCAACCGTGTGATCGGGAGACGTGTTCAAATATGTCTCCGTTCTCGTCCCCTGGTACTCGGGTGCAACATTCCAGACGCTTTACTAACACTCTCCCGACTTGGAGAGTCAGTGCCTTTAACCTCCTGTTTGGCCCAGTTTGCAATTTCTGCGGAAGATGAACAGGAATAGGGAGAACCAATGAGAGACTAGCTGGAGGTGTCTGGACGGGCAAATTTAACTCTCATTTCCCACCAGGAAGAGGAATTAACCAAAGGCTCAGCGTGCCGTACCGGAACCACATTAGGGCCTGAAGCAATCCTGCGGTGTTGCGGCCAGCTCACAAGAAAGCGAGTTGAAGAAAGGAGCTCAGGGGCACTGTAATTCACAAACCTGCAGAGTTATAAGTGACAGCTATCGTCCAAAAATATACTGAAGTAAGGCTGCCAAGAGGACTTGAAAGCGGGGCAGAATTGCAGGAAACCGATTTCAGGAGGTAGACTGGAATTGCATTGAAAGCATAGGAAAAGAGGCAGAACGTCCACAATGATGCACTTGGCCAAAAAGGGCGTATGCGTTTTTTCCTGAATATATTCAGGAAAAAACGCATACGCCCTTTTTGGCCAACCAAGCAAGCTTGCAAAGGAAATCTGCACTACAATGAAGTCTCACTTCCCCCCGGTCAAAAGGGCCATCTGAAAAAAGTGTAAAATCCAGAAAGGCAGGACAGGCCATGGAGAACTGGGAGCCTTGTTATGCTGATGGGCGGGATGTAAATTGCCAACAGCCACTCGGGAGAAGTGTATGGTGTTTCCTGAAACATCTAAAAAACAAAGCAACAGAGCCTAGGGCACTTCCACTTATGGTCCTATAGCTTAGGGAAATGAAAATCAAAAAGACACAGCCACCCCAAAGTTTGGGACGGCTCTGTTTACAAGAACCTCGTTTACGGTACAAGATCAATATCGCAGAAAGTGAAAAATGGATGAAGAAGTTGTGGTACTTACGTACAATGCAATATCACTCAGCAATGACATCTATGTCATCAGGCCCGTAGCAGCATAATGAGTGGATTCAGGTATGATGATTCTAACTGAAATAAGTCACACAGAAAAAGAAACATCATAAGATATCACTAATACACGGAATGTAAACTTGGCTACACAGGAACTGGATTACAAAACAGAACAGGGTCTCAAATTTAGAAAACCAACTTACGCTTGCTTAAGGGGAAAGGTGAGTTGGGGTGCTGCATAAAACCAGAGATTGAAATGAGCACAGAGTAAGTTCCTTAAGCCAAATATGGAATAGACAAGAGCTACTCCTTGCTCAACGAAATGGACTCAACACCCCATATTAAACGCCTAAGAATGTACCTGACTAGTAAGTATCTTAAAACCTATGGATTGCTATGTCTCCAAAAGAGAATCAAGTGTGTGTACAGGGGCATAAACGCAGCAGTGATAGGATTGGAGAGGTTCGGTGAGCAAATGAAGACCCTTTGAAGTCATATTGCATGGTACCCATTCCACGGGTCTCAACTCTCCAGGTTTAAGGGATTCTTCCTTCAGCTTAAACATGCATGTGGAATCCAGAGTACGATCAACCGTGTGATCGGGAGACGTGTTCAAATATGTCTCCGTTCTCGTCCCCTGTTACTCGGGTGCAACATTCCAGACGCTTTACTAACACTCTCCAGACTTGGAGAGTCAGTGCCTTTAACCTCCTGTTTGGCCCAGTTTGCAATTTCTGTGGAAGATGAACAGGAATAGGGAGAACAAATGAGAGACTAGCTGGAGGTGTCTGGACGGGCAAATTTAACTCTCATTTCCCACCAGGAAGAGGAATTAACCAAAGGCTCAGCGTGCCGTGCCGGAACCAGATTAGGGCCTGAAGCAATCTTACGGTGTTGCGGCCAGCTCACAAGAAAGCGAGTTGAAGAAAGGAGCTCAGGGGCACTGTAATTCACAAACCTGCAGAGTTATAAATGACAGCTATCGTCCAAAAATATACTGAAGTAAGGCTGCCAAGAGGACTTGAAAGCGGGGCAGAATTGCAGGAAACCGATTTCAGGAGGTAGACTGGAATTGCATTTAAAGCATAGGAAAAGAGGCAGAACGTCCACAATGATGCACTTGGCCAAAAAGGGCGTATGCGTTTTTTCCTGAATATATTCAGGAAAAAACGCATACGCCCTTTTTGGCCAACCAAGCAAGCTTGCAAAGGAAATCTGCACTACAATGAAGTCTCACTTCCCCCCGGTCAAAAGGGCCATCTGAAAAAAGTGTAAAATCCAGAAAGGCAGGACAGGCCATGGAGAACTGGGAGCCTTGTTATGCTGATGGGCGGGATGTAAATTGCCAACAGCCACTCGGGAGAAGTGTATGGTGTTTCCTGAAACATCTAAAAAACAAAGCAACAGAGCCTAGGGCACTTCCACTTATGGTCCTATAGCTTAGGGAAATGAAAATCAAAAAGACACAGCCACCCCAAAGTTTGGGACGGCTCTGTTTACAAGAACCTCGTTTACGGTACAAGTTCAATATCGCAGAAAGTGAAAAATGGATGAAGAAGTTGTGGTACTTACGTACAATGCAATGTCACTCAGCAATGACATCTATGTCATCAGGCCCGTAGCAGCATAATGAGTGGATTCAGGTATGATGATTCTAACTGAAATAAGTCACACAGAAAAAGGAACATCATAAGATATCACTAATACACGGAATGTAAACTTGGCTACACAGGAACTGGATTACAAAACAGAACAGGGTCTCAAATTTAGAAAACCAACTTATGCTTGCTTAAGGGGAAAGGTGAGTTGGGGTGCTGCATAAAACCAGAGATTGAAATGAGCACAGAGTAAGTTCCTTAAGCCAAATATGGAATAGACAAGAGCTACTCCTTGCTCAACGAAATGGACTCAACACCCCATATTAAACGCCTAAGAATGTACCTGACTAGTAAGTATCTTAAAACCTATGGATTGCTATGTCTCCAAAAGAGAATCAAGCGTGTGTACAGGGGCATAAACGCAGCAGTGATAGGATTGGAGAGGTTCGGTGAGCAAATGAAGACCCTTTGAAGTCATATTGCATGGTACCCATTCCACGGGTCTCAACTCTCCAGGTTTAAGGGATTCTTCCTTCAGCTTAAACATGCATGTGGAATCCAGAGTACGATCAACCGTGTGATTGGGAGACGTGTTCAAATATGTCTCCGTTCTCGTCCCCTGTTACTCGGGTGCAACATTCCAGACGCTTTACTAACACTCTCCCGACTTGGAGAGTCAGTGCCTTTAACCTCCTGTTTGGCCCAGTTTGCAATTTCTGCGGAAGATGAACAGGAATAGGGAGAACAAATGAGAGACTAGCTGGAGGTGTCTGGACGGGCAAATTTAACTCTCATTTCCCACCAGGAAGAGGAATTAACCAAAGGCTCAGCGTGCCGTGCCGGAACCAGATTAGGGCCTGAAGCAATCCTGCGGTGTTGCGGCCAGCTCACAAGAAAGCGAGTTGAAGAAAGGAGCTCAGGGGCACTGTAATTCACAAACCTGCAGAGTTATAAGTGACAGCTATCGTCCAAAAATATACTGAAGTAAGGCTGCCAAGAGGACTTGAAAGCGGGGCAGAATTGCAGGAAACCGATTTCAGGAGGTAGACTGGAATTGCATTGAAAGCATAGGAAAAGAGGCAGAACGTCCACAATGATGCACTTGGCCAAAAAGGGCGTATGCGTTTTTTCCTGAATATATTCAGGAAAAAACGCATACGCCCTTTTTGGCCAACCAAGCAAGCTTGCAAAGGAAATCTGCACTGCAATGAAGTCTCACTTCCCCCCGGTCACAAGGGCCATCTGAAAAAAGTGTAAAATCCAGAAAGGCAGGACAGGCCATGGAGAACTGGGAGCCTTGTTATGCTGATGGGCGGGATGTAAATTGCCAACAGCCGCTCGGGAGAAGTGTATTGTGTTTCCTGAAACATCTAAAAAACAAAGCAACAGAGCCTAGGGCACTTCCACTTATGGTCCTATAGCTTAGGGAAATGAAAATCAAAAAGACAAAGCCACCCCAAAGTTTGGGACGGCTCTGTTTACAAGAACCTCGTTTACGGTAAAAGTTCAATATCGCAGAAAGTGAAAAATGGATGAAGAAGTTGTGGTACTTACGTACAATGCAATATCACTCAGCAATGACATCTATGTCATCAGGCCCGTAGCAGCATAATGAGTGGATTCAGGTATGATGATTCTAACTGAAATAAGTCACACAGAAAAAGAAACATCATAAGATATCACTAATACACGGAATGTAAACTTGGCTACACAGGAACTGGATTACAAAACAGAACAGGGTCTCAAATTTAGAAAACCAACTTATGCTTGCTTAAGGGGAAAGGTGAGTTGGGGTGCTGCATAAAACCAGAGATTGAAATGAGCACAGAGTAAGTTCCTTAAGCCAAATATGGAATAGACAAGAGCTACTCCTTGCTCAACGAAATGGACTCAACACCCCATATTAAACGCCTAAGAATGTACCTGACTAGTAAGTATCTTAAAACCTATGGATTGCTATGTCTCCAAAAGAGAATCAAGCGTGTGTACAGGGGCATAAACGCAGCAGTGATAGGATTGGAGAGGTTCGGTGAGCAAATGAAGACCCTTTGAAGTCATATTGCATGGTACCCATTCCACGGGTCTCAACTCTCCAGGTTTAAGGGATTCTTCCTTCAGCTTAAACATGCATGTGGAATCCAGAGTACGATCAACCGTGTGATCGGGAGACGTGTTCAAATATGTCTCCGTTCTCGTCCCCTGTTACTCGGGTGCAACATTCCAGACGCTTTACTAACACTCTCCCGACTTGGAGAGTCAGTGCCTTTAACCTCCTGTTTGGCCCAGTTTGCAATTTCTGCGGAAGATGAACAGGAATAGGGAGAACCAATGAGAGACTAGCTGGAGGTGTCTGGACGGGCAAATTTAACTCTCATTTCCCACCAGGAAGAGGAATTAACCAAAGGCTCAGCGTGCCGTGCCGGAACCACATTAGGGCCTGAAGCAATCCTGCGGTGTTGCGGCCAGCTCACAAGAAAGCGAGTTGAAGAAAGGAGCTCAGGGGCACTGTAATTCACAAACCTGCAGAGTTATAAGTGACAGCTATCGTCCAAAAATATACTGAAGTAAGGCTGCCAAGAGGACTTGAAAGCGGGGCAGAATTGCAGGAAACCGATTTCAGGAGGTAGACTGGAATTGCATTGAAAGCATAGGAAAAGAGGCAGAACGTCCACAATGATGCACTTGGCCAAAAAGGGCGTATGCGTTTTTTCCTGAATATATTCAGGAAAAAAGGCATACGCCCTTTTTGGCCAACCAAGCAAGCTTGCAAAGGAAATCTGCACTACAATGAAGTCTCACTTCCCCCCGGTCAAAAGGGCCATCTGAAAAAAGTGTAAAATCCAGAAAGGCAGGACAGGCCATGGAGAACTGGGAGCCTTGTTATGCTGATGGGCGGGATGTAAATTGCCAACAGCCACTCGGGAGAAGTGTATGGTGTTTCCTGAAACATCTAAAAAACAAAGCAACAGAGCCTAGGGCACTTCCACTTATGGTCCTATAGCTTAGGGAAATGAAAATCGAAAAGACACAGCCACCCCAAAGTTTGGGACGGCTCTGTTTACAAGAACCTCGTTTACGGTACAAGTTCAATATCGCAGAAAGTGAAAAATGGATGAAGAAGTTGTGGTACTTACGTACAATGCAATATCACTCAGCAATGACATCTATGTCATCAGGCCCGTAGCAGCATAATGAGTGGATTCAGGTATGATGATTCTAACTGAAATAAGTCACACAGAAAAAGAAACATCATAAGATATCACTAATACACGGAATGTAAACTTGGCTACACAGGAACTGGATTACAAAACAGAACAGGGTCTCAAATTTAGAAAACCAACTTACGCTTGCTTAAGGGGAAAGTTGAGTTGGGGTGCTGCATAAAACCAGAGATTGAAATGAGCACAGAGTAAGTTCCTTAAGCCAAATATGGAATAGACAAGAGCTACTCCTTGCTCAACGAAATGGACTCAACACCCCATATTAAACGCCTAAGAATGTACCTGACTAGTAAGTATCTTAAAACCTATGGATTGCTATGTCTCCAAAAGAGAATCAAGCGTGTGTACAGGGGCATAAACGCAGCAGTGATAGGATTGGAGAGGTTCGGTGAGCAAATGAAGACCCTTTGAAGTCATATTGCATGGTACCCATTCCACGGGTCTCAACTCTCCAGGTTTAAGGGATTCTTCCTTCAGCTAAAACATGCATGTGGAACCCAGAGTATGATCAACCGTGTGATCGGGAGACGTCTTCAAATATGTCTCCATTCTCGTCCCCTGGTACTCGGGTGCAACATTCCAGACGCTTTACTAACACTCTCCCGACTTGGAGAGTCAGTGCCTTTAACCTCCTGTTTGGCCCAGTTTGCAATTTCTGCGGAAGATGAACAGGAATAGGGAGAACCAATGAGAGACTAGCTGGAGGTGTCTGGACGGGCAAATTTAACTCTCATTTCCCACCAGGAAGAGGAATTAACCAAAGGCTCAGCGTGCCGTGCCGGAACCAGATTAGGGCCTGAAGCAATCCTGCGGTGTTGCGGCCAGCTCACAAGAAAGCGAGTTGAAGAAAGGAGCTCAGGGGCACTGTAATTCACAAACCTGCAGAGTTATAAATGACAGCTATCGTCCAAAAATATACTGAAGTAAGGCTGCCAAGAGGACTTGAAAGCGGGGCAGAATTGCAGGAAACCGATTTCAGGAGGTAGACTGGAATTGCATTTAAAGCATAGGAAAAGAGGCAGAACGTCCACAATGATGCACTTGGCCAAAAAGGGCGTATGCGTTTTTTCCTGAATATATTCAGGAAAAAAGGCATACGCCCTTTTTGGCCAACCAAGCAAGCTTGCAAAGGAAATCTGCACTACAATGAAGTCTCACTTCCCCCCGGTCACAAGGGCCATCTGAAAAAAGTGTAAAATCCAGAAAGGCAGGACAGGCCATGGAGAACTGGGAGCCTTGTTATGCTGATGGGCGGGATGTAAATTGCCAACAGCTGCTCTGGAGAAGTGTATGGTGTTTCCTGAAACATCTAAAAAACAAAGCAACAGAGCCTAGGGCACTTCCACTTATGGTCCTATAGCTTAGGGAAATGAAAATCAAAAAGACACAGCCACCCCAAAGTTTGGGACGGCTCTGTTTACAAGAACCTCGTTTACGGTACAAGTTCAATATCGCAGAAAGTGAAAAATGGATGAAGAAGTTGTGGTACTTACGTACAATGCAATATCACTCAGCAATGACATCTATGTCATCAGGCCCGTAGCAGCATAATGAGTGGATTCAGGTATGATGATTCTAACTGAAAGAAGTCACACAGAAAAAGAAACATCATAAGATATCACTAATACACGGAATGTAAACTTGGCTACACAGGAACTGGATTACAAAACAGAACAGGGTCTCAAATTTAGAAAACCAACTTACGCTTGCTTAAGGGGAAAGGTGAGTTGGGGTGCTGCATAAAACCAGAGATTGAAATGAGCACAGAGTAAGTTCCTTAAGCCAAATATGGAATAGACAAGAGCTACTCCTTGCTCAACGAAATGGACTCAACACCCCATATTAAACGCCTAAGAATGTACCTGACTAGTAAGTATCTTAAAACCTATGGATTGCTATGTCTCCAAAAGAGAATCAAGCGTGTGTACAGGGGCATAAACGCAGCAGTGATAGGATTGGAGAGGTTCGGTGAGCAAATGAAGACCCTTTGAAGTCATATTGCATGGTACCCATTCCACGGGTCTCAACTCTCCAGGTTTAAGGGATTCTTCCTTCAGCTAAAACATGCATGTGGAACCCAGAGTATGATCAACCGTGTGATCGGGAGACGTCTTCAAATATGTCTCCATTCTCGTCCCCTGGTACTCGGGTGCAACATTCCAGACGCTTTACTAACACTCTCCCGACTTGGAGAGTCAGTGCCTTTAACCTCCTGTTTGGCCCAGTTTGCAATTTCTGCGGAAGATGAACAGGAATAGGGAGAACCAATGAGAGACTAGCTGGAGGTGTCTGGACGGGCAAATTTAACTCTCATTTCCCACCAGGAAGAGGAATTAACCAAAGGCTCAGCGTGCCGTGCCGGAACCAGATTAGGGCCTGAAGCAATCCTGCGGTGTTGCGGCCAGCTCACAAGAAAGCGAGTTGAAGAAAGGAGCTCAGGGGCACTGTAATTCACAAACCTGCAGAGTTATAAATGACAGCTATCGTCCAAAAATATACTGAAGTAAGGCTGCCAAGAGGACTTGAAAGCGGGGCAGAATTGCAGGAAACCGATTTCAGGAGGTAGACTGGAATTGCATTTAAAGCATAGGAAAAGAGGCAGAACGTCCACAATGATGCACTTGGCCAAAAAGGGCGTATGCGTTTTTTCCTGAATATATTCAGGAAAAAAGGCATACGCCCTTTTTGGCCAACCAAGCAAGCTTGCAAAGGAAATCTGCACTACAATGAAGTCTCACTTCCCCCCGGTCACAAGGGCCATCTGAAAAAAGTGTAAAATCCAGAAAGGCAGGACAGGCCATGGAGAACTGGGAGCCTTGTTATGCTGATGGGCGGGATGTAAATTGCCAACAGCTGCTCTGGAGAAGTGTATGGTGTTTCCTGAAACATCTAAAAAACAAAGCAACAGAGCCTAGGGCACTTCCACTT
Organism: Globicephala melas; assembly: GCF_963455315.2. Lineage (NCBI taxonomy): Eukaryota > Metazoa > Chordata > Mammalia > Artiodactyla > Delphinidae > Globicephala > Globicephala melas. Next base: position 110,826 of record NW_027207667.1, on the reverse strand, counting down.
ATGGTCCTATAGCTTAGGGAAATGAAAATCAAAAAGACACAGCCACCCCAAAGTTTGGGACGGCTCTGTTTACAAGAACCTCGTTTACGGTACAAGTTCAATATCGCAGAAAGTGAAAAATGGATGAAGAAGTTGTGGTACTTACGTACAATGCAATATCACTCAGCAATGACATCTATGTCATCAGGCCCGTAGCAGCATAATGAGTGGATTCAGGTATGATGATTCTAACTGAAATAAGTCACACAGAAAAAGAAACATCATAAGATATCACTAATACACGGAATGTAAACTTGGCTACACAGGAACTGGATTACAAAACAGAACAGGGTCTCAAATTTAGAAAACCAACTTACGCTTGCTTAAGGGGAAAGGTGAGTTGGGGTGCTGCATAAAACCAGAGATTGAAATGAGCACAGAGTAAGTTCCTTAAGCCAAATATGGAATAGACAAGAGCTACTCCTTGCTCAACGAAATGGACTCAACACCCCATATTAAACGCCTAAGAATGTACCTGACTAGTAAGTATCTTAAAACCTATGGATTGCTATGTCTCCAAAAGAGAATCAAGCGTGTGTACAGGGGCATAAACGCAGCAGTGATAGGATTGGAGAGGTTCGGTGAGCAAATGAAGACCCTTTGAAGTCATATTGCATGGTACCCATTCCACGGGTCTCAACTCTCCAGGTTTAAGGGATTCTTCCTTCAGCTAAAACATGCATGTGGAACCCAGAGTATGATCAACCGTGTGATCGGGAGACGTCTTCAAATATGTCTCCATTCTCGTCCCCTGGTACTCGGGTGCAACATTCCAGACGCTTTACTAACACTCTCCCGACTTGGAGAGTCAGTGCCTTTAACCTCCTGTTTGGCCCAGTTTGCAATTTCTGCGGAAGATGAACAGGAATAGGGAGAACCAATGAGAGACTAGCTGGAGGTGTCTGGACGGGCAAATTTAACTCTCATTTCCCACCAGGAAGAGGAATTAACCAAAGGCTCAGCGTGCCGTGCCGGAACCAGATTAGGGCCTGAAGCAATCCTGCGGTGTTGCGGCCAGCTCACAAGAAAGCGAGTTGAAGAAAGGAGCTCAGGGGCACTGTAATTCACAAACCTGCAGAGTTATAAATGACAGCTATCGTCCAAAAATATACTGAAGTAAGGCTGCCAAGAGGACTTGAAAGCGGGGCAGAATTGCAGGAAACCGATTTCAGGAGGTAGACTGGAATTGCATTTAAAGCATAGGAAAAGAGGCAGAACGTCCACAATGATGCACTTGGCCAAAAAGGGCATATGCGTTTTTTCCTGAATATATTCAGGAAAAAAGGCATACGCCCTTTTTGGCCAACCAAGCAAGCTTGCAATGGAAATCTGCACTACAATGAAGTCTCACTTCCCCCCGGTCACAAGGGCCATCTGAAAAAAGTGTAAAATCCAGAAAGGCAGGACAGGCCATGGAGAACTGGGAGCCTTGTTATGCTGATGGGCGGGATGTAAATTGCCAACAGCTGCTCTGGAGAAGTGTATGGTGTTTCCTGAAACATCTAAAAAACAAAGCAACAGAGCCTAGGGCACTTCCACTTATGGTCCTATAGCTTAGGGAAATGAAAATCAAAAAGACACAGCCACCCCAAAGTTTGGGACGGCTCTGTTTACAAGAACCTCGTTTACGGTACAAGTTCAATATCGCAGAAAGTGAAAAATGGATGAAGAAGTTGTGGTACTTACGTACAATGCAATGTCACTCAGCAATGACATCTATGTCATCAGGCCCGTAGCAGCATAATGAGTGGATTCAGGTATGATGATTCTAACTGAAATAAGTCACACAGAAAAAGGAACATCATAAGATATCACTAATACACGGAATGTAAACTTGGCTACACAGGAACTGGATTACAAAACAGAACAGGGTCTCAAATTTAGAAAACCAACTTATGCTTGCTTAAGGGGAAAGGTGAGTTGGGGTGCTGCATAAAACCAGAGATTGAAATGAGCACAGAGTAAGTTCCTTAAGCCAAATATGGAATAGACAAGAGCTACTCCTTGCTCAACGAAATGGACTCAACACCCCATATTAAACGCCTAAGAATGTACCTGACTAATAAGTATCTTAAAACCTATGGATTGCTATGTCTCCAAAAGAGAATCAAGCGTGTGTACAGGGGCATAAACGCAGCAGTGATAGGATTGGAGAGGTTCGGTGAGCAAATGAAGACCCTTTGAAGTCATATTGCATGGTACCCATTCCACGGGTCTCAACTCTCCAGGTTTAAGGGATTCTTCCTTCAGCTAAAACATGCATGTGGAACCCAGAGTATGATCAACCGTGTGATCGGGAGACGTCTTCAAATATGTCTCCATTCTCGTCCCCTGGTACTCGGGTGCAACATTCCAGACGCTTTACTAACACTCTCCCGACTTGGAGAGTCAGTGCCTTTAACCTCCTGTTTGGCCCAGTTTGCAATTTCTGCGGAAGATGAACAGGAATAGGGAGAACCAATGAGAGACTAGCTGGAGGTGTCTGGACGGGCAAATTTAACTCTCATTTCCCACCAGGAAGAGGAATTAACCAAAGGCTCAGCGTGCCGTGCTGGCACCAGATTAGGGCCTGAAGCAATCCTGCGGTGTTGCGGCCAGCTCACAAGAAAGCGAGTTGAAGAAAGGAGCTCAGGGGCACTGTAATTCACAAACCTGCAGAGTTATAAATGACAGCTATCGTCCAAAAATATACTGAAGTAAGGCTGCCAAGAGGACTTGAAAGCGGGGCAGAATTGCAGGAAACCGATTTCAGGAGGTAGACTGGAATTGCATTGAAAGCATAGGAAAAGAGGCAGAACGTCCACAATGATGCACTTGGCCAAAAAGGGCGTATGCGTTTTTTCCTGAATATATTCAGGAAAAAAGGCATACGCCCTTTTTGGCCAACCAAGCAAGCTTGCAAAGGAAATCTGCACTACAATGAAGTCTCACTTCCCCCCGGTCACAAGGGCCATCTGAAAAAAGTGTAAAATCCAGAAAGGCAGGACAGGCCATGGAGAACTGGGAGCCTTGTTATGCTGATGGGCGGGATGTAAATTGCCAACAGCCGCTCGGGAGAAGTGTATGGTGTTTCCTGAAACATCTAAAAAACAAAGCAACAGAGCCTAGGGCACTTCCACTTATGGTCCTATAGCTTAGGGAAATGAAAATCAAAAAGACACAGCCACCCCAAAGTTTGGGACGGCTCTGTTTACAAGAACCTCGTTTACGGTACAAGTTCAATATCGCAGAAAGTGAAAAATGGATGAAGAAGTTGTGGTACTTACGTACAATGCAATATCACTCAGCAATGACATCTATGTCATCAGGCCCGTAGCAGCATAATGAGTGGATTCAGGTATGATGATTCTAACTGAAAGAAGTCACACAGAAAAAGAAACATCATAAGATATCACTAATACACGGAATGTAAACTTGGCTACACAGGAACTGGATTACAAAACAGAACAGGGTCTCAAATTTAGAAAACCAACTTATGCTTGCTTAAGGGGAAAGGTGAGTTGGGGTGCTGCATAAAACCAGAGATTGAAATGAACACAGAGTAAGTTCCTTAAGCCAAATATGGAATAGACAAGAGCTACTCCTTGCTCAACGAAATGGACTCAACACCCCATATTAAACGCCTAAGAATGTACCTGACTAGTAAGTATCTTAAAACCTATGGATTGCTATGTCTCCGAAAGAGAATCAAGCGTGTGTACAGGGGCATAAACGCAGCAGTGATAGGATTGGAGAGGTTCGGTGAGCAAATGAAGACCCTTTGAAGTCATATTGCATGGTACCCATTCCACGGGTCTCAACTCTCCAGGTTTAAGGGATTCTTCCTTCAGCTAAAACATGCATGTGGAACCCAGAGTACGATCAACCGTGTGATCGGGAGACGTCTTCAAATATGTCTCCGTTCTCATCCCCTGTTACTCGGGTGCAACATTCCAGACGTTTTACTAACACTCTCCCGACTTGGAGAGTCAGTGCCTTTAACCTCCTGTTTGGCCCAGTTTGCAATTTCTGCGGAAGATGAACAGGAATAGGGAGAACCAATGAGAGACTAGCTGGAGGTGTCTGGACGGGCAAATTTAACTCTCATTTCCCACCAGGAAGAGGAATTAACCAAAGGCTCAGCGTGCCTTGCCGGAACCAGATTAGGGCCTGAAGCAATCCTACGGTGTTGCGGCCAGCTCACAAGAAAGCGAGTTGAAGAAAGGAGCTCAGGGGCACTGTAATTCACAAACCTGCAGAGTTATAAATGACAGCTATCGTCCAAAAATATACTGAAGTAAGGCTGCCAAGAGGACTTGAAAGCGGGGCAGAATTGCAGGAAACCGATTTCAGGAGGTAGACTGGAATTGCATTTAAAGCATAGGAAAAGAGGCAGAACGTCCACAATGATGCACTTGGCCAAAAAGGGCGTATGCGTTTTTTCCTGAATATATTCAGGAAAACACGCATACGCCCTTTTTGGCCAACCAAGCAAGCTTGCAAAGGAAATCTGCACTACAATGAAGTCTCACTTCCCCCCGGTCAAAAGGGCCATCTGAAAACAGTGTAAAATCCAGAAAGGCAGGACAGGCCATGGAGAACTGGGAGCCTTGTTATGCTGATGGGCGGGATGTAAATTGCCAACAGCTGCTCGGGAGAAGTGTATGGTGTTTCCTGAAACATCTAAAAAACAAAGCAACAGAGCCTAGGGCACTTCCACTTATGGTCCTATAGCTTAGGGAAATGAAAATCAAAAAGACACAGCCACCCCAAAGTTTGGGACGGCTCTGTTTACAAGAACCTCGTTTACGGTACAAGTTCAATATCGCAGAAAGTGAAAAATGGATGAAGAAGTTGTGGTACTTACGTACAATGCAATATCACTCAGCAATGACATCTATGTCATCAGGCCCGTAGCAGCATAATGAGTGGATTCAGGTATGATGATTCTAACTGAAATAAGTCACACAGAAAAAGAAACATCATAAGATATCACTAATACACGGAATGTAAACTTGGCTACACAGGAACTGGATTACAAAAGAGAACAGGGTCTCAAATTTAGAAAACCAACTTATGCTTGCTTAAGGGGAAAGGTGAGTTGGGGTGCTGCATAAAACCAGAGATTGAAATGAGCACAGAGTAAGTTCCTTAAGCCAAATATGGAATAGACAAGAGCTACTCCTTGCTCAACGAAATGGACTCAACACCCCATATTAAACGCCTAAGAATGTACCTGACTAGTAAGTATCTTAAAACCTATGGATTGCTATGTCTCCAAAAGAGAATCAAGCGTGTGTACAGGGGCATAAACGCAGCAGTGATAGGATTGGAGAGGTTCGGTGAGCAAATGAAGACCCTTTGAAGTCATATTGCATGGTACCCATTCCACGGGTCTCAACTCTCCAGGTTTAAGGGATTCTTCCTTCAGCTAAAACATGCATGTGGAACCCAGAGTATGATCAACCGTGTGATCGGGAGACGTCTTCAAATATGTCTCCATTCTCGTCCCCTGGTACTCGGGTGCAACATTCCAGACGCTTTACTAACACTCTCCCGACTTGGAGAGTCAGTGCCTTTAACCTCCTGTTTGGCCCAGTTTGCAATTTCTGCGGAAGATGAACAGGAATAGGGAGAACCAATGAGAGACTAGCTGGAGGTGTCTGGACGGGCAAATTTAACTCTCATTTCCCACCAGGAAGAGGAATTAACCAAAGGCTCAGCGTGCCGCGCTGGAACCAGATTAGGGCCTGAAGCAATCCTGCGGTGTTGCGGCCAGCTCACAAGAAAGCGAGTTGAAGAAAGGAGCTCAGGGGCACTGTAATTCACAAACCTGCAGAGTTATAAATGACAGCTATCGTCCAAAAATATACTGAAGTAAGGCTGCCAAGAGGACTTGAAAGCGGGGCAGAATTGCAGGAAACCGATTTCAGGAGGTAGACTGGAATTGCATTTAAAGCATAGGAAAAGAGGCAGAACGTCCACAATGATGCACTTGGCCAAAAAGGGCGTATGCGTTTTTTCCTGAATATATTCAGGAAAAAAGGCATACGCCCTTTTTGGCCAACCAAGCAAGCTTGCAAAGGAAATCTGCACTACAATGAAGTCTCACTTCCCCCCGGTCACAAGGGCCATCTGAAAAAAGTGTAAAATCCAGAAAGGCAGGACAGGCCATGGAGAACTGGGAGCCTTGTTATGCTGATGGGCGGGATGTAAATTGCCAACAGCCACTCGGGAGAAGTGTATGGTGTTTCCTGAAACATCTAAAAAACAAAGCAACAGAGCCTAGGGCACTTCCACTTATGGTCCTATAGCTTAGGGAAATGAAAATCAAAAAGACACAGCCACCCCAAAGTTTGGGACGGCTCTGTTTACAAGAACCTCGTTTACGGTACAAGTTCAATATCGCAGAAAGTGAAAAATGGATGAAGAAGTTGTGGTACTTACGTACAATGCAATGTCACTCAGCAATGACATCTATGTCATCAGGCCCGTAGCAGCATAATGAGTGGATTCAGGTATGATGATTCTAACTGAAATAAGTCACGCAGAAAAAGAAACATCATAAGATATCACTAATACACGGAATGTAAACTTGGCTACACAGGAACTGGATTACAAAACAGAACAGGGTCTCAAATTTAGAAAACCAACTTATGCTTGCTTAAGGGGAAAGGTGAGTTGGGGTGCTGCATAAAACCAGAGATTGAAATGAGCACAGAGTAAGTTCCTTAAGCCAAATATGGAATAGACAAGAGCTACTCCTTGCTCAACGAAATGGACTCAACACCCCATATTAAACGCCTAAGAATGTACCTGACTAGTAAGTATCTTAAAACCTATGGATTGCTATGTCTCCAAAAGAGAATCAAGCGTGTGTACAGGGGCATAAAAGCAGCAGTGATAGGATTGGAGAGGTTCGGTGAGCAAATGAAGACCCTTTGAAGTCATATTGCATGGTACCCATTCCACGGGTCTCAACTCTCCAGGTTTAAGGGATTCTTCCTTCAGCTAAAACATGCATGTGGAACCCAGAGTACGATCAACCGTGTGATCGGGAGACGTGTTCAAATATGTCTCCGTTCTCATCCCCTGTTACTCGGGTGCAACATTCCAGACGCTTTACTAACACTCTCCCGACTTGGAGAGTCAGTGCCTTTAACCTCCTGTTTGGCCCAGTTTGCAATTTCTGCGGAAGATGAACAGGAATAGGGAGAACCAATGAGAGACTAGCTGGAGGTGTCTGGACGGGCAAATTTAACTCTCATTTCCCACCAGGAAGAGGAATTAACCAAAGGCTCAGCGTGCCGTGCCGGAACCAGATTAGGGCCTGAAGCAATCCTGCGGTGTTGCGGCCAGCTCACAAGAAAGCGAGTTGAAGAAAGGAGCTCAGGGGCACTGTAATTCACAAACCTGCAGAGTTATAAATGACAGCTATCGTCCAAAAATATACTGAAGTAAGGCTGCCAAGAGGACTTGAAAGCGGGGCAGAATTGCAGGAAACCGATTTCAGGAGGTAGACTGGAATTGCATTTAAAGCATAGGAAAAGAGGCAGAACGTCCACAATGATGCACTTGGCCAAAAAGGGCGTATGCGTTTTTTCCTGAATATATTCAGGAAAAAACGCATACGCCCTTTTTGGCCAACCAAGCAAGCTTGCAAAGGAAATCTGCACTACAATGAAGTCTCACTTCCCCCCGGTCAAAAGGGCCATCTGAAAAAAGTGTAAAATCCAGAAAGGCAGGACAGGCCATGGAGAACTGGGAGCCTTGTTATGCTGATGGGCGGGATGTAAATTGCCAACAGCCGCTCGGGAGAAGTGTATGGTGTTTCCTGAAACATCTAAAAAACAAAGCAACAGAGCCTAGGGCACTTCCACTTATGGTCCTATAGCTTAGGGAAATGAAAATCAAAAAGACACAGCCACCCCAAAGTTTGGGACGGCTCTGTTTACAAGAACCTCGTTTACGGTACAAGTTCAATATCGCAGAAAGTGAAAAATGGATGAAGAAGTTGTGGTACTTACGTACAATGCAATATCACTCAGCAATGACATCTATGTCATCAGGCCCGTAGCAGCATAATGAGTGGATTCAGGTATGATGATTCTAACTGAAATAAGTCACACAGAAAAAGAAACATCATAAGATATCACTAATACACGGAATGTAAACTTGGCTACACAGGAACTGGATTACAAAAGAGAACAGGGTCTCAAATTTAGAAAACCAACTTATGCTTGCTTAAGGGGAAAGGTGAGTTGGGGTGCTGCATAAAACCAGAGATTGAAATGAGCACAGAGTAAGTTCCTTAAGCCAAATATGGAATAGACAAGAGCTACTCCTTGCTCAACGAAATGGACTCAACACCCCATATTAAACGCCTAAGAATGTACCTGACTAGTAATTATCTTAAAACCTATGGATTGCTATGTCTCCAAAAGAGAATCAAGCGTGTGTACAGGGGCATAAACGCAGCAGTGATAGGATTGGAGAGGTTCGGTGAGCAAATGAAGACCCTTTGAAGTCCTATTGCATGGTACCCATTCCACGGGTCTCAACTCTCCAGGTTTAAGGGATTCTTCCTTCAGCTAAAACATGCATGTGGAACCCAGAGTACGATCAACCGTGTGATCAGGAGACGTCTTCAAATATGTCTCCGTTCTCGTCCCCTGGTACTCGGGTGCAACATTCCAGACGCTTTACTAACACTCTCCCGACTTGGAGAGTCAGTGCCTTTAACCTCCTGTTTGGCCCAGTTTGCAATTTCTGCGGAAGATGAACAGGAATAGGGAGAACCAATGAGAGACTAGCTGGAGGTGTCTGGACGGGCAAATTTAACTCTCATTTCCCACCAGGAAGAGGAATTAACCAAAGGCTCAGCGTGCCGTGCCGGAACCAGATTAGGGCCTGAAGCAATCCTGCGGTGTTGCGGCCAGCTCACAAGAAAGCGAGTTGAAGAAAGGAGCTCAGGGGCACTGTAATTCACAAACCTGCAGAGTTATAAATGACAGCTATCGTCCAAAAATATACTGAAGTAAGGCTGCCAAGAGGACTTGAAAGCGGGGCAGAATTGCAGGAAACCGATTTCAGGAGGTAGACTGGAATTGCATTTAAAGCATAGGAAAAGAGGCAGAACGTCCACAATGATGCACTTGGCCAAAAAGGGCGTATGCGTTTTTTCCTGAATATATTCAGGAAAAAACGCATACGCCCTTTTTGGCCAACCAAGCAAGCTTGCAAAGGAAATCTGCACTACAATGAAGTCTCACTTCCCCCCGGTCAAAAGGGCCATCTGAAAACAGTGTAAAATCCAGAAAGGCAGGACAGGCCATGGAGAACTGGGAGCCTTGTTATGCTGATGGGCGGGATGTAAATTGCCAACAGCCGCTCGGGAGAAGTGTATGGTGTTTCCTGAAACATCTAAAAAACAAAGCAACAGAGCCTAGGGCACTTCCACTTATGGTCCTATAGATTAGGGAAATTAAAATAAAAAAGACACAGCCACCCCAAAGTTTGGGATGGCTCTGTTTACAAGAACCTCGTTTACGGTACAACTTCAATAACGCAGAAAGTGAAAAATGGATAAAGATGTTGTGGCACTTACGTACAATGCAATATCACTCAGCAATGAAATCTATGTCATCAGACCCGTAGCAGCATAGTGAGTGGATTCAGGTATGATGATTCTAACTGAAATAAGTCACACAGAAAAAGAAACATCATAAGATATCACTAATACACGGAATGTAAACTTGGCTACACAGGAACTGGATTACAAAACAGAACAGGGTCTCAAATTTAGAAAACCAACTTATGCTTGCTTAAGGGGAAAGGTGAGTTGGGGTGCTGTATAAAACCAGAGATTGAAATGAGCACAGATAAAGTTCCTTAAGCCAAATATGGAATAGACAAGAGGTACTCCTTGCTCAACGAAATGGACTCAACACCCCATATTAAACGCCTAAGAATGTACATGACTAGTAAGTATCTGAAAACCTATGGATTGCTATGTCTCCAAAAGAGAATCAAGCGTGTGTACAGGGGCATAAACGCAGCAGTGATAGGATTGGAGAGGTTCGGTCAGCAAATGAAGACCCTATGAAGTCATATTGCATGGTACCCATTCCACGGGTCTCAACTCTCCAGGTTTAAGGGATTCTTCCTTCAGCTAAAACATGCATGTGGAACCCAGAGTATGATCAACTGTGTGATCGGGAGACGTGTTCCAATATGTCTCCGTTCTCGTCCCCTGTTACTCGGGTGCAACATTCCAGACGCTTTACTAACACTCTCCCGACTTGGAGAGTCAGTGCCTTTAACCTCCTGTTTGGCCCAGTTTGTAATTTCTGCGAAAGATGTACAGGAATAGGGAGAACCAATGAGAGACTAGCTGGAGGTGTCTGGACGGACAAATTTAACTCTCATTTCCCACCAGGAAGAGGAATTAACCAAAGGCTCAGCGTGCCGTGCCGGAACCACATTAGGGCCTGAAGCAATCCTACGGTGTTGCGGCCAGCTCACAAGAAAGCGAGTTGAAGAAAGGAGCTCAGGGGCACTGTAATTCACAAACCTGCAGAGTTATAAATGACAGCTATTGTCCAAAAATATACTGAAGTAAGGCTGCCAAGAGGACTTGAAAGCGGGGCAGAATTGCAGGAAACCGATTTCAGGAGGTACACTGGAATTGCATTGAAAGCATAGGAAAAGAGGCAGAACGTCCACAATGATGCACTTGGCCAAAAAGGGCATATGCGTTTTTTCCTGAATATATTCAGGAAAAAACGCATACGCCCTTTTTGGCCAACCAAGCAAGCTTGCAAAGGAAATCTGCACTACAATGAAGTCTCACTTCCCCCCGGTCAAAAGGGCCATCTGAAAAAATTGTAAAATCCAGAAAGGCAGGACAGGCCATGGAGAACTGGGAGCCTTGTTATGCTGATGGGCGGGATGTAAATTGCCAACAGCCACTCGGGAGAAGTGTATGGTGTTTCCTGAAACATCTAAAAAACAAAGCAACAGAGCCTAGGGCACTTCCACTTATGGTCCTATAGCTTAGGGAAATGAAAATCAAAAGGACACAGCCACCCAAAGTTTGGGACGGCTCTGTTTACAAGAACCTCGTTTACGGTACAAGTTCAATATCGCAGAAAGTGAAAAATGGATGAAGAAGTTGTGGTACTTACGTACAATGCAATATCACTCAGCAATGACATCTATGTCATCAGGCCCGTAGCAGCATAATGAGTGGATTCAGGTATGATGATTCTAACTGAAATAAGTCACACAGAAAAATAAGCATCATAAGATATCACTAATACACGGAATGTAAACTTGGCTACACAGGAACTGGATTACAAAAGAGAACAGGGTCTCAAATTTAGAAAACCAACTTATGCTTGCTTAAGGGGAAAGGTGAGTTGGGGTGCTGCATAAAACCAGAGATTGAAATGAGCACAGAGTAAGTTCCTTAAGCCAAATATGGAATAGACAAGAGCTACTCCTTGCTCAACGAAATGGACTCAACACCCCATATTAAACGCCTAAGAATGTACCTGACTAGTAAGTATCTTAAAACCTATGGATTTCTATGTCTCCAAAAGAGAATCAAGCGTGTGTACAGGGGCATAAACGCAGCAGTGATAGGATTGGAGAGGTTCGGTGAGCAAATGAAGACCCTTTGAAGTCATATTGCATGGTACCCATTCCACGGGTCTCAACTCTCCAGGTTTAAGGGATTCTTCCTTCAGCTAAAACATGCATGTGGAACCCAGAGTACGATCAACCGTGTAATCGGGAGACGTGTTCAAATATGTCTCCGTTCTCGTCCCCTGTTACTCGGGTGCAACATTCCAGACGCTTTACTAACACTCTCCCGACTTGGAGAGTCAGTGCCTTTAACCTCCTGTTCGGCCCAGTTTGCAATTTCTGCGGAAGATGAACAGGAATAGGGAGAACCAATGAGAGACTAGCTGGAGGTGTCTGGACGGGCAAATTTAACTCTCATTTCCCACCAGGAAGAGGAATTAACCAAAGGCTCAGCGTGCCGTGCTGGAACCAGATTAGGGCCTGAAGCAATCCTGCGGTGTTGCGGCCAGCTCACAAGAAAGCGAGTTGAAGAAAGGAGCTCAGGGGCACTGTAATTCACAAACCTGCAGAGTTATAAATGACAGCTATCGTCCAAAAATATACTGAAGTAAGGCTGCCAAGAGGACTTGAAAGCGGGGCAGAATTGCAGGAAACCGATTTCAGGAGGTAGACTGGAATTGCATTTAAAGCATAGGAAAAGAGGCAGAACGTCCACAATGATGCACTTGGCCAAAAAGGGCGTATGCGTTTTTTCCTGAATATATTCAGGAAAAAAGGCATATGCCCTTTTTGGCCAACCAAGCAAGCTTGCAAAGGAAATCTGCACTACAATGAAGTCTCACTTCCCCCCGGTCAAAAGGGCCATCTGAAAAAAGTGTAAAATCCAGAAAGGCAGGACAGGCCATGGAGAACTGGGAGCCTTGTTATGCTGATGGGTGGGATGTAAATTGCCAACAGCCGCTCGGGAGAAGTGTATGGTGTTTCCTGAAACATCTAAAAAACAAAGCAACAGAGCCTAGGGCACTTCCACTTATGGTCCTATAGCTTAGGGAAATGAAAATCAAAAGGACACAGCCACCCCAAAGTTTGGGACGGCTCTGTTTACAAGAACCTCGTTTACGGTACAAGTTCAATATCGCAGAAAGTGAAAAATGGATGAAGAAGTTGTGGTACTTACGTACAATGCAATATCACTCAGCAATGACATCTATGTCATCAGGCCCGTAGCAGCATAATGAGTGGATTCAGGTATGATGATTCTAACTGAAATAAGTCACACAGAAAAAGAAACATCATAAGATATCACTAATACACGGAATGTAAACTTGGCTACACAGGAACTGGATTACAAAACAGAACAGGGTCTCAAATTTAGAAAACCAACTTATGCTTGCTTAAGGGGAAAGGTGAGTTGGGGTGCTGCATAAAACCAGAGATTGAAATGAGCACAGAGTAAGTTCCTTAAGCCAAATATGGAATAGACAAGAGCTACTCCTTGCTCAACGAAATGGACTCAACACCCCATATTAAACGCCTAAGAATGTACCTGACTAGTAAGTATCTTAAAACCTATGGATTGCTATGTCTCCAAAAGAGAATCAAGCGTGTGTACAGGGGCATAAACGCAGCAGTGATAGGATTGGAGAGGTTCGGTGAGCAAATGAAGACCCTTTGAAGTCATATTGCATGGTACCCATTCCACGGGTCTCAACTCTCCAGGTTTAAGGGATTCTTCCTTCAGCTAAAACATGCATGTGGAACCCAGAGTATGATCAACCGTGTGATCGGGAGACGTCTTCAAATATGTCTCCATTCTCGTCCCCTGGTACTCGGGTGCAACATTCCAGACGCTTTACTAACACTCTCCCGACTTGGAGAGTCAGTGCCTTTAACCTCCTGTTTGGCCCAGTTTGCAATTTCTGCAGAAGATGAACAGGAATAGGGAGAACCAATGAGAGACTAGCTGGAGGTGTCTGGACGGGCAAATTTAACTCTCATTTCCCACCAGGAAGAGGAATTAACCAAAGGCTCAGCGTGCCGTGCTGGAACCAGATTAGGGCCTGAAGCAATCCTGCGGTGTTGCGGCCAGCTCACAAGAAAGCGAGTTGAAGAAAGGAGCTCAGGGGCACTGTAATTCACAAACCTGCAGAGTTATAAATGACAGCTATCGTCCAAAAATATACTGAAGTAAGGCTGCCAAGAGGACTTGAAAGCGGGGCAGAATTGCAGGAAACCGATTTCAGGAGGTAGACTGGAATTGCATTTAAAGCATAGGAAAAGAGGCAGAACGTCCACAATGATGCACTTGGCCAAAAAGGGCATATGCGTTTCTTCCTGAATATATTCAGGAAAAAAGGCATATGCCCTTTTTGGCCAACCAAGCAAGCTTGCAAAGGAAATCTGCACTACAATGAAGTCTCACTTCCCCCCGGTCACAAGGGCCATCTGAAAAAAGTGTAAAATCCAGAAAGGCAGGACAGGCCATGGAGAACTGGGAGCCTTGTTATGCTGATGGGCGGGATGTAAATTGCCAACAGCCGCTCGGGAGAAGTGTATGGTGTTTCCTGAAACATCTAAAAAACAAAGCAACAGAGCCTAGGGCACTTCCACTTATGGTCCTATAGCTTAGGGAAATGAAAATCAAAAGGACACAGCCACCCCAAAGTTTGGGACGGCTCTGTTTACAAGAACCTCGTTTACGGTACAAGTTCAATATCGCAGAAAGTGAAAAATGGATGAAGAAGTTGTGGTACTTACGTACAATGCAATATCACTCAGCAATGACATCTATGTCATCAGGCCCGTAGCAGCATAATGAGTGGATTCAGGTATGATGATTCTAACTGAAATATGTCACACAGAAAAAGAAACATCATAAGATATCACTAATACACGGAATGTAAACTTGGCTACACAGGAACTGGATTACAAAACAGAACAGGGTCTCAAATTTAGAAAACCAACTTATGCTTGCCTAAGGGGAAAGGTGAGTTGGGATGCTGCATAAAACCAGAGATTGAAATGAGCACAGAGTAAGTTCCTTAAGCCAAATATGGAATAGACAAGAGCTACTCCTTGCTCAACGAAATGGACTCAACACCCCATATTAAACGCCTAAGAATGTACCTGACTAGTAAGTATCTTAAAACCTATGGATTGCTATGTCTCCAAAAGAGAATCAAGCGTGTGTACAGGGGCATAAACGCAGCAGTGATAGGATTGGAGAGGTTCGGTGAGCAAATGAAGACCCTTTGAAGTCATATTGCATGGTACCCATTCCACGGGTCTCAACTCTCCAGGTTTAAGGGATTCATCCTTCAGCTAAAACATGCATGTGGAACCCAGAGTATGATCAACCGTGTGATCGGGAGACGTCTTCAAATATGTCTCCATTCTCGTCCCCTGGTACTCGGGTGCAACATTCCAGACGCTTTACTAACACTCTCCCGACTTGGAGAGTCAGTGCCTTTAACCTCCTGTTTGGCCCAGTTTGCAATTTCTGCGGAAGATGAACAGGAATAGGGAGAACCAATGAGAGACTAGCTGGAGGTGTCTGGACGGGCAAATTTAACTCTCATTTCCCACCAGGAAGAGGAATTAACCAAAGGCTCAGCGTGCCGTGCTGGAACCAGATTAGGGCCTGAAGCAATCCTGCGGTGTTGCGGCCAGCTCACAAGAAAGCGAGTTGAAGAAAGGAGCTCAGGGGCACTGTAATTCACAAACCTGCAGAGTTATAAATGACAGCTATCGTCCAAAAATATACTGAAGTAAGGCTGCCAAGAGGACTTGAAAGCGGGGCAGAATTGCAGGAAACCGATTTCAGGAGGTAGACTGGAATTGCATTTAAAGCATAGGAAAAGAGGCAGAACGTCCACAATGATGCACTTGGCCAAAAAGGGCATATGCGTTTTTTCCTGAATATATTCAGGAAAAAAGGCATATGCCCTTTTTGGCCAACCAAGCAAGCTTGCAAAGGAAATCTGCACTACAATGAAGTCTCACTTCCCCCCGGTCAAAAGGGCCATCTGAAAAAAGTGTAAAATCCAGAAAGGCAGGACAGGCCATGGAGAACTGGGAGCATTGTTATACTGATGGGCGGGATGTAAATTGCCAACAGCCGCTCGGGAGAAGTGTATGGTGTTTCCTGAAACATCTAAAAAACAAAGCAACAGAGCCTAGGGCACTTCCACTTATGGTCCTATAGCTTAGGGAAATGAAAATCAAAAGGACACAGCCACCCCAAAGTTTGGGACGGCTCTGTTTACAAGAACCTCGTTTACGGTACAAGTTCAATATCGCAGAAAGTGAAAAATGGATGAAGAAGTTGTGGTACTTACGTACAATGCAATATCACTCAGCAATGACATCTATGTCATCAGGCCCGTAGCAGCATAATGAGTGGATTCAGGTATGATGATTCTAACTGAAATAAGTCACACAGAAAAAGAAACATCATAAGATATCACTAATACACGGAATGTAAACTTGGCTACACAGGAACTGGATTACAAAAGAGAACAGGGTCTCAAATTTAGAAAACCAACTTATGCTTGCTTAAGGGGAAAGGTGAGTTGGGGTGCTGCATAAAACCAGAGATTGAAATGAGCACAGAGTAAGTTCCTTAAGCCAAATATGGAATAGACAAGAGCTACTCCTTGCTCAACGAAATGGACTCAACACCCCATATTAAACGCCTAAGAATGTACCTGACTAGTAAGTATCTTAAAACCTATGGATTGCTATGTCTCCAAAAGAGAATCAAGCGTGTGTACAGGGGCATAAACGCAGCAGTGATAGGATTGGAGAGGTTCGGTGAGCAAATGAAGACCCTTTGAAGTCATATTGCATGGTACCCATTCCACGGGTCTCAACTCTCCAGGTTTAAGGGATTCTTCCTTCAGCTAAAACATGCATGTGGAACCCAGAGTATGATCAACCGTGTGATCGGGAGACGTCTTCAAATATGTCTCCATTCTCGTCCCCTGGTACTCGGGTGCAACATTCCAGACGCTTTACTAACACTCTCCCGACTTGGAGAGTCAGTGCCTTTAACCTCCTGTTTGGCCCAGTTTGCAATTTCTGCGGAAGATGAACAGGAATAGGGAGAACCAATGAGAGACTAGCTGGAGGTGTCTGGACGGGCAAATTTAACTCTCATTTCCCACCGGGAAGAGGAATTAACCAAAGGCTCAGCGTGCCGTGCTGGAACCAGATTAGGGCCTGAAGCAATCCTGCGGTGTTGCGGCCAGCTCACAAGAAAGCGAGTTGAAGAAAGGAGCTCAGGGGCACTGTAATTCACAAACCTGCAGAGTTATAAATGACAGCTATCGTCCAAAAATATACTGAAGTAAGGCTGCCAAGAGGACTTGAAAGCGGGGCAGAATTGCAGGAAACCGATTTCAGGAGGTAGACTGGAATTGCATTTAAAGCATAGGAAAAGAGGCAGAACGTCCACAATGATGCACTTGGCCAAAAAGGGCGTATGCGTTTTTTCCTGAATATATTCAGGAAAAAACGCATACGCCCTTTTTGGCCAACCAAGCAAGCTTGCAAAGGAAATCTGCACTACAATGAAGTTTCACTTCTCCCCGGTCAAAAGTGCCATCTGAAAAAAGTGTAAAATCCAGAAAGGCAGGACAGGCCATGGAGAACTGGGAGCCTTGTTATGCTGATGGGCGGGATGTAAATTGCCAACAGCTGCTCGGGAGAAGTGTATGGTGTTTCCTGAAACATCTAAAAAACAAAGCAACAGAGCCTAGGGCACTTCCACTTATGGTCCTATAGCTTAGGGAAATGAAAATCAAAAAGACACAGCCACCCCAAAGTTTGGGACGGCTCTGTTTACAAGAACCTCGTTTACGGTACAAGTTCAATATCGCAGAAAGTGAAAAATGGATGAAGAAGTTGTGGTACTTACGTACAATGCAATATCACTCAGCAATGACATCTATGTCATCAGGCCCGTAGCAGCATAATGAGTGGATTCAGGTATGATGATTCTAACTGAAATAAGTCACACAGAAAAAGAAACATCATAAGATATCACTAATACACGGAATGTAAACTTGGCTACACAGGAACTGGATTACAAAACAGAACAGGGTCTCAAATTTAGAAAACCAACTTATGCTTGCTTAAGGGGAAAGGTGAGTTGGGGTGCTGCATAAAACCAGAGATTGAAATGAGCACAGAGTAAGTTCCTTAAGCCAAATACGGAATAGACAAGAGCTACTCCTTGCTCAACGAAATGGACTCAACACCCCATATTAAACGCCTAAGAATGTACCTGACTAGTAAGTATCTTAAAACCTATGGATTGCTATGTCTCCAAAAGAGAATCAAGCGTGTGTACAGGGGCATAAACGCAGCAGTGATAGGATTGGAGAGGTTCGGTGAGCAAATGAAGACCCTTTGAAGTCATATTGCATGGTACCCATTCCACGGGTCTCAACTCTCCAGGTTTAAGGGATTCTTCCTTCAGCTAAAACATGCATGTGGAACCCAGAGTACGATCAACCGTGTAATCGGGAGACGTGTTCAAATATGTCTCCGTTCTCGTCCCCTGGTACTCGGGTGCAACATTCCTGATGCTTTACTAACACTCTCCCGACTTGGAGGGTCAGTGCCTTTAACCTCCTGTTCGGCCCAGTTTGCAATTTCTGCGGAAGATGAACAGGAATAGGGAGAACCAATGAGAGACTAGCTGGAGGTGTCTGGACGGGCAAATTTAACTCTCATTTCCCACCAGGAAGAGGAATTAACCAAAGGTAAAGCGTTGTCGTACCCTCACCTGGACCCTAAACCGTCCCCGTCCCCTAACCCTAACCCTAGCCCGAACCCTAACCCTAACCCTTCCCCGAAGCCTGACCCTCACCCGTCCCCTAATCCTAACCCCTACGCTGACACTAAGCCGCACCCTCACATGTACGCTCCCCCTAAAGCGTTGTCGTACCCTCACCTGGACCCTAAACCATCCCCGTCCCCTAATCCTAACCCTAACCCTAGCCCGAACCCTAACCCTAACCCTTCCCCGAAGCCTGACCCTCACCCGTCCCCTAATCCTAACCCGTACGCTGACACTAAGCCGCGCCCTCACACGTACGCTCCCCCTAAAGCGTTGTCATACCCTCACCTGGACCCTAAACCGTCCCCGTCCCCTAACCCTAACCCTAGCCCGAACCCTAACCCTAACCCTTCCCCGAAGCCTGACCCTTTCCCGTCCCCTAATCCTAACCCGTACGCTGACACTAAGCCGCGCCCTCACACGTACGCTCCCCCTACAGCGTTGTCGTACCCTCACCTGGACCCTAAACCGTCCCCGTCCCCTAACCCTAACCCTAGCCCGAACCCTAACCCTAACCCTTCCCCGAAGCCTGACCCTCACCCGTCCCCTAATCCTAACCCGTACGCTGACGCTAACCCGCGCCCTCACACGTACGCTCCCCCTAAAGCGTTGTCGTACCCTCACCTGGACCCTAAACCGTCCCCGTCCCCTAACCCTAACCCTAGCCCGAACCCTAACCCTAACCCTTCCCCGAAGCCTGACCCTCACCCGTCCCCTAATCCTAACCCGTACGCTGACGCTAACCCGCGCCCTCACACGTACGCTCCCCCTAAAGCGTTGTCGTACCCTCATCTGGACCCTAAACCATCGCCGTCCCCTAACCCTAACCCTAGCCCGAACCCTAACCCTAACCCTTCCCCGAAGCCTGACCCTCACCCGTCCCCTAATCCTAACCCGTACGCTGACACTAACCCGCGCCCTCACACGTACGCTCCCCCTAAAGCGTTGTCGTACCCTCACCTGGACCCTAAACCGTCCCCGTCCCCTAACCCTAACCCTAGCCCGAACCCTAACCCTAACTCTTCCCCGAAGCCTCTCACCCGTCCCCTAATCCTAACCCGTACGCTTACACTAACCCGCGACCTCACACGTACGCTCCCCCTAAAGCATTGTCGTACCCTCACCTGGACCCTAAACCGTCCCCGTCCCCTAACCCTAACCCTAGCCCGAACCCTAACCCTAACCCTTCACCGAAGCCTGACCCTCACCCGTCCCCTAATCCTAACCCGTACGCTGACACTAACCCGCGCCCTCACACGTACGCTCCCCCTAAAGCGTTGTCGTACCCTCACCTGGACCCTAAACCGTCCCCGTCCCCTAAACCTAACCCTAGCCCGAACCCTAACCCTAACCCTTCCCCGAAGCCTGACCCTCACCCGTCCCCTAATCCTAACCCGTACGCTGACACTAACCCGCGCCCTCACACGTACGCTCCCCCTAAAGCGTTGTCGTACCCTCACCTGGATCCTAAACCGTCCCCGTCCCCTAACCCTAACCCTAGCCCGAACCCTAACCCTAACCCTTCCCCGAAGCCTGACCCTCACCCGTCCCCTAATCCTAACCCGTACGCTGACACTAACCCGCGCCCTCACACGTACGCTCCCCCTAAAGCGTTGTCGTACCCTCACCTGGACCCTAAACCGTCCCCGTCCCCTAAACCTAAGCCTTCCCCGAAGCCTGACCCTCACCCGTCCCCTAATCCTAACCCGTACACTGACACTAACCCGCGCCCTCACACGTACGCTCCCCCTAAAGCGTTGTCGTACCCTCACCTGGACCCTAAACCGTCCCCGTCCCCTAACCCTAACCCTAGCCCGAACCCGAACCCTAACCCTTCCCCGAAGCGTGACCCTCACCCGTCCCCTAATCCTAACCCGTACGCTGACACTAACCCGCGCCCTCACACGTACGCTCCCCCTAAAGCGTTGTCGTACCCTCACCTGGACCCTAAATCGTCCCCGTCCCCTAACCCTAACCCTAGCCCGAACCCTAACCCTAACCCTTCCCCGAAGCCTGACCCTCACCCGCCCCTAATCCTAACCCGTACGCTGACACTAACCCGCGCCCTCACACGTACGCTCCCCCTAAAGCGTTGTCGTACCCTCACATGGACCCTAAACCGTCCCCGTCCCCTAACCCTAACCCTAGCCCGAACCCTAACCCTAACCCTTCCCCGAAGCCTGACCCTCACCCGTCCCCTAATCCTAACCCGTACGCTGACACTAACCCGCGCCCTCACACGTACGCTCCCCCTAAAGCGTTGTCGTACCCTCACCTGGACCCTAAACCGTCCCCGTCCCCTAACCCTAACCCTAGCCCGAACCCTAACCCTAACCCTTCCCCGAAGCCTGACCCTCACCCGTCCCCTAATCCTAACCCGTACGCTGACACTAACCCGCGCCCTCACACGTACGCACCCCCTAAAGCGTTGTCGTACCCTCACCTGGACCCTAAACCGTCCCCGTCCCCTAACCCTAACCCTAGCCCGAACCCTAACCCTAACCCTTCCCCGAAGCCTGACCCTCACCCGTCCCCTAATCCTAACCCGTACGCTGACGCTAACCCGCGCCCTCACACGTACGCTCCCCCTAAAGCGTTGTCGTACCCTCACCTGGACCCTAAACCGTCCCCGTCCCCTAACCCTAACCCTAGCCCGAACCCTAACCCTAACCCTTCCCCGAAGCCTGAACCTCACACGTCCCCTAATCCTAACCCGTACGCTGACACTAACCCGCGCCCTCACACCTACGCTCCCCCTAAAGCGTTGTCGTACCCTCACCTGGACCCTAAACCGTCCCCGTCCCCTAACCCTAACCCTAGCCCGAACCCTAACCCTAACCCTTCCCCGAAGCCTGACCCTCACCCGTCCCCTAATCCTAACCCGTACGCTGACACTAACCCGCGCCCTCACACGTACGCTCCCCCTAAAGCGTTGTCGTACCGTCACCTGGACCCTAAACCGTCCCCGTCCCCTAACCCTAACCCTAGCCCGAACCCTAACCCTAACCCTTCCCCGAAGCCTGACCCTCACCCGTCCCCTAATCCTAACCCGTACGATGACGCTAACCCGCGCCCTCACACGTACGCTCCCCCTAAAGCGTTGTCGTACCCTCACCTGGATCCTAAACCGTCCCCGTCCCCTAACCCTAACCCTAGCCCGAACCCTAACCCTAACCCTTCCCCGAAGCCTGACCCTCACCCGTCCCCTAATCCTAACCCGTACGCTGACACTAACCCGCGCCCTCACACGTACGCTCCCCCTAAAGCGTTGTCGTACCCTCACCTGGACCCTAAACCGTCCCCGTCCCCTAAACCTAAGCCTTCCCCGAAGCCTGACCCTCACCCGTCCCCTAATCCTAACCCGTACACTGACACTAACCCGCGCCCTCACACGTACGCTCCTCCTAAAGCGTTGTCGTACCCTCACCTGGACCCTAAACCGTCCCCGTCCCCTAACCCTAACCCTAGCCCGAACCCGAACCCTAACCCTTCCCCGAAGCGTGACCCTCACCCGTCCCCTAATCCTAACCCGTACGCTGACACTAACCCGCGCCCTCACACGTACGCTCCCCCTAAAGCGTTGTCGTACCCTCACCTGGACCCTAAATCGTCCCCGTCCCCTAACACTAACCCTAGCCCGAACCCTAACCCTAACCCTTCCCCGAAGCCTGACCCTCACCCGCCCCTAATCCTAACCCGTACGCTGACACTAACCCGCGCCCTCACACGTACGCTCCCCCTAAAGCGTTGTCGTACCCTCACATGGACCCTAAACCGTCCCCGTCCCCTAACCCTAACCCTAGCCCGAACCCTAACCCTAACCCTTCCCCGAAGCCTGACCCTCACCCGTCCCCTAATCCTAACCCGTACGCTGACACTAACCCGCGCCCTCACACGTACGCTCCCCCTAAAGCGTTGTCGTACCCTCACCTGGACCCTAAACCGTCCCCGTCCCCTAACCCTAACCCTAGCCCGAACCCTAACCCTAACCCTTCCCCGAAGCCTGACCCTCACCCGTCCCCTAATCCTAACCCGTACGCTGACACTAACCCGCGCCCTCACACGTACGCACCCCCTAAAGCGTTGTCGTACCCTCACCTGGACCCTAAACCGTCCCCGTCCCCTAACCCTAACCCTAGCCCGAACCCTAACCCTAACCCTTCCCCGAAGCCTGACCCTCACCCGTCCCCTAATCCTAACCCGTACGCTGACACTAACCCGCGCCCTCACACGTACGCTCCCCCTAAAGCGTTGTCGTACCCTCACCTGGACCCTAAACCGTCCCCGTCCCCTAACCCTAACCCTAGCCCGAACCCTAACCCTTCCCCGAAGCCTGACCCTCACCCGTCCCCTAATCCTAACCCGTACGCTGACACTAACCCGCGCCCTCACACGTACGCTCCCCCTAAAGCGTTGTCGTACCCTCACCTGGACCCTAAACCGTCCCCGTCCCCTAACCCTAACCCTAGCCCGAACCCTAACCCTAACCCTTCCCCGAAGCCTGACCCTCACCCGTCCCCTAATCCTAACCCGTACGCTGACACTAACCCGCGCCCTCACACGTACGCTCCCCCTAAAGCGTTGTCGTACCCTCACCTGGACCCTAAACCGTCCCCGTCCCCTAACCCTAACCCTAGCCCGAAACCTAACCCTAACCCTTCCCCGAAGCCTGACCCTCACCCGTCCCCTAATCCTAACCCATACGCTGACACTAACCCGCGCCATCACACGTACACTCCCCGTAAAGCGTTGTCGTACCCTCACCTGGACCCTAAACCGTCCCCGTCCCCTAACCCTAACCCTAGCCCGAACCCTAACCCTAACCCTTCCCCGAAGCCTGACCCTCACCCGTCCCCTAATCCTAACCCGTACGCTTACACTAACCCGCGCCCTCACACGTACGCTCCCCCTAAAGCATTGTCGTACCCTCACCTGGACCCTAAACTGTCCCCGTCCCCTAACCCTAACCCTAGCCCGAACCCTAACCCTAACCCTTGCCCGAAGCCTGACCCTCACCCGTCCCCTAATCCTAACCCGTACGCTGACAATAACCCGCACCCTCACACCTACGCTCCCCCTAAAGCGTTGTCGTACCCTCACCTGGACCCTAAACCGTCCCCGTCCCCTAACCCTAACCCTAGCCCGAACCCTAACCCTAACCCTTCCCCGAAGCCTGACCCTCACCCGTCCCCTAATCCTAACCCGTACGCTGACACTAACCCGCGCCCTCACACGTACGCTCCCCCTAAAGCGTTGTCGTACCCTCACCTGGATCCTAAACCGTCCCCGTCCCCTAACCCTAACCCTAGCCCGAACCCTAACCCTAACCCTTCCCCGAAGCCTGACCCTCACCCGTCCCCTAATCCTAACCCGTACGCTGACACTAACCCGCGCCCTCACACGTACGCTCCCCCTAAAGCGTTGTCGTACCCTCACCTGGACCCTAAACCGTCCCCGTCCCCTAACCCTAACCCTTCCCCGAAGCCTGACCCTCACCCGTCCCCTAATCCTAACCCGTACGCTGACACTAACCCGCGCCCTCACACGTACGCTCCCCCTAAAGCGTTGTCGTACCCTCACCTGGACCCTAAACCGTCCCCGTCCCCTAACCCTAACCCTAGCCCGAACCCTAACCCTAACCCTTACCCGAAGCCTGACCCTCACCCGTCCCCTAATCCTAACCCGTACGCTGACACTAACCCGCGCCCTCACACGTACGCACCCCCTAAAGCGTTGTCGTACCCTCACCTGGACCCTAAACCGTCCCCGTCCTCTAACCCTAACCCTAGCCCGAACCCTAACCCTAACCCTTCCCCGAAGCCTGACCCTCACCCGTCCCCTAATCCTAACCCGTACGCTGACACTAACCCGCGCCCTCACACGTACGCTCCCCCTAAAGTGTTGTCGTACCCTCACCTGGACCCTAAACCGTCCCCGTCCCCTAACCCTAACCCTTCCCCGAAGCCTGACCCTCACCCGTCCCCTAATCCTAACCCGTACGCTGACACTAACCCGCGCCCTCACACGTACGCTCCCCCTAAAGCGTTGTCGTACCCTCACCTGGACCCTAAACCGTCCCCGTCCCCTAACCCTAACCCTAGCCCGAACCCGAACCCTAACCCTTCCCCGAAGCCTGACCCTCACCCGTCCCCTAATCCTAACCCGTACGCTGACACTAACCCGCGCCCTCACACGTACGCTCCCCCTAAAGCGTTGTCGTACCCTCACCTGGACCCTAAACCGTCCCCGTCCCCTAACCCTAACCCTATCCCGAACCCTAACCCTAACCCTTCCCCGAAGCCTGACCCTCACCCGTCCCCTAATCCTAACCCGTACGCTGACACTAACCCGCGCCCTCACACGTACGCTCCCCCTAAAGCGTTGTCGTACCCTCACCTGGACCCTAAACCGTCCCCGTCCCCTAACCCTAACCCTAGCCCGAACCCTAACCCTAACCCTTCCCCGAAGCCTGACCCTCACCCGTCCCCTAATCCTAACCCGTACGCTGACACTAACCCGCGCCCTCACACGTACGCTCCCCCTAAAGCGTTGTCGTACCCTCACCTGGACCCTAAACCGTCCCCGTCCCCTAACCCTAACCCTAGCCCGAACCCTAACCCTAAACCTTCCCCGAAGCCTGACCCTCACCCGTCCCCTAATCCTAACCGATACGCTGACACTAACCCGCGCCATCACACGTACACTCCCCCTAAAGCGTTGTCGTACCCTCACCTGGACCCTAAACCGTCCCCGTCCCCTAACCCTAACCCTAGCCCGAACCCTAACCCTAACCCTTCCCCGAAGCCTGACCCTCACCCGTCCCCTAATCCTAACCCGTACGCTGACACTAACCCGCGCCCTCACACCTACACTCCCCCTAAAGC
Organism: Globicephala melas; assembly: GCF_963455315.2. Classification (NCBI taxonomy): domain Eukaryota; kingdom Metazoa; phylum Chordata; class Mammalia; order Artiodactyla; family Delphinidae; genus Globicephala; species Globicephala melas. The sequence continues at coordinate 85,491 of NW_027207667.1, read as the reverse complement.
GTTGTCGTACCCTCACCTGGACCCTAAACCGTCCCCGTCCCCTAACCCTAACCCTAGCCCGAACCCTAACCCTAACCCTTCCCCGAAGCCTGACCCTCACCCGTCCCCTAATCCTAACCCGTACGCTGACACTAACCCGTGCCCTCACACGTACGCTCCCCCTAAAGCGTTGTCGTACCCTCACCTGGACCCTAAACCGTCCCCGTCCCCTAACCCTAACCCTAGCCCGAACCCTAACCCTTCCCCGAAGCCTGACCCTCACCCGTCCCCTAATCCTAACCCGTACGCTGACACTAACCCGCGCCCTCACACGTACACTCCCCCTAAAGCGTTGTCGTACCCTCACCTGGACCCTAAACCGTCCCCGTCCCCTAACCCTAACCGTAGCCCGAACCCTAACCCTAACCCTTCCCCGAAGCCTGACCCTCACCCGTCCCCTAATCCAAACCCGTACGCTGACACTAACCCGCGCCCTCACACGTACGCTCCCCCTAAAGCGTTGTCGTACCCTCACCTGGACCCTAAACCGTCCCCGTCCCCTAACACTAACACTTCCCCGAAGCCTGACCCTCACCCGTCCCCTAATCCTAACCCGTACGCTGACACTAACCCGCGCCCTCACACGTACGCTCCCCCTAAAGCGTTGTCGTACCCTCACCTGGACCCTAAACCGTCCCCGTCCCCTAACCCTAACCCTATCCCGAACCCTAACCCTACCCCTTCCCCGAAGCCTGACCCTCACCCGTCCCCTAATCCTAACCCGTACGCTGACGCTAACCCACGCCCTCACACGTACGCTCCCCCTAAAGCGTTGTCGTACCCTCACCTGGACCCTAAACCGTCCCCGTCCCCTAACCCTAACCCTATCCCGAACCCTATCCCTAACCCTTCCCCGAAGCCTGACCCTCACCCGTCCCCTAATCCTAACCCGTACGCTGACACTAACCCGCGCCATCACACGTACACTCCCCCTAAAGCGTTGTCGTACCCTCACCTGGACCCTAAACCGTCCCCGTCCCCTAACCCTAACCCTAGCCCGAACCCTAACCCTAACCCTTCCCCGAAGCCTGACCCTCACCCGTCCCCTAATCCTAACCCGTACGCTGACACTAACCCGAGCCCTCACACGTACGCTCCCCCTAAAGCGTTGTCGTACCCTCACCTGGACCCTAAACGGTCCCCGTCACCTAACCCTAACCCTAGCCCGAACCCTAACCCTAACCCTTCCCCGAAGCCTGACCCTCACCCGTCCCCTAAGCCTAACCCGTACGCTTACACTGACCCATGCCCTCACACGTACACTCCCCCTAAAGCGCTGTCGTACCCTCACCTGGACCCTAAACCGTCCCCGTCCCCTAACCCTAACCCTATCCCGAACCCTATCCCTAACCCTTCCCCGAAGCCTGACCCTCACCCGTCCCCTAATCCTAACCCGTACGCTGACACTAACCCGCGCCATCACACGTACGCTCCCCCTAAAGCGTTGTCGTACCCTCACCTGGACCCTAAACCGTCCCCGTCCCCTAACCCTAACCCTAGCCCGAACCCTAACCCTAACCCTTCCCCGAAGCCTGACCCTCACCCGTCCCCTAATCCTAACCCGTACGCTGACGCTAACCCGCGCCCTCACACGGACGCTCCCCCTAAAGCGTTGTCGTACCCTCACCTGGACCCTAAACCGTCCCCGTCCCCTAACCCTAACCCTAGCCCGAACCCTAACCCTAACCCTTCCCCGAAGCCTGACCCTCACCCGTCCCCTAATCCTAACCCGTACGCTGACACTAACCCGCGCCCTCACACGTACGCTCCCCCTAAAGCGTTGTCGTACCCTCACCTGGATCCTAAACCGTCCCCGTCCCCTAACCCTAACCCTAGCCCGAACCCTAACCCTAACCCTTCCCCGAAGCCTGACCCTCACCCGTCCCCTAATCCTAACCCGTACGCTGACACTAACCCGCGCCCTCACACGTACGCTCCCCCTAAAGCGTTGTCGTACCCTCACCTGGACCCTAAACCGTCCCCGTCCCCTAAACCTAAGCCTTCCCCGAAGCCTGACCCTCACCCGTCCCCTAATCCTAACCCGTACACTGACACTAACCCGCGCCCTCACACGTACGCTCCCCCTAAAGCGTTGTCGTACCCTCACCTGGACCCTAAACCGTCCCCGTCCCCTAACCCTAACCCTAGCCCGAACCCTAACCCTAACCCTTCCCCGAAGCCTGACCCTCACCCGTCCCCTAATCCTAACCCGTACGCTGACACTAACCCGCGCCCTCACACGTACGCTCCCCCTAAAGCGTTGTCGTACCCTCACCTGGACCCTAAACCGTCCCCGTCCCCTAACCCTAACCCTAGCCCGAACCCTAACCCTAACCCTTCCCCGAAGCCTGACCCTCACCCGTCCCCTAATCCTAACCCGTACGCTGACACTAACCCGCGCCCTCACACGTACGCACCCCCTAAAGCGTTGTCGTACCCTCACCTGGACCCTAAACCGTACCCGTCCCCTAACCCTAACCCTAGCCCGAACCCTAACCCTAACCCTTCCCCGAAGCCTGACCCTCACCCGTCCCCTAATCCTAACCCGTACGCTGACGCTAACCCGCGCCCTCACACGTACGCTCCCCCTAAAGCGTTGTCGTACCCTCACCTGGACCCTAAACCGTCCCCGTCCCCTAACCCTAACCCTAGCCCGAACCCTAACCCTAACCCTTCCCCGAAGCCTGACCCTCACACGTCCCCTAATCCTAACCCGTACGCTGACACTAACCCGCGCCCTCACACCTACGCTCCCCCTAAAGCGTTGTCGTACCCTCACCTGGACCCTAAACCGTCCCCGTCCCCTAACCCTAAACCTAGCCCGAACCCTAACCCTAACCCTTCCCCGAAGCCTGACCCTCACCCGTCCCCTAATCCTAACCCGTATGCTGACACTAACCCGCGCCCTCACACGTACGCTCCCCCTAAAGCGTTGTCGTACCGTCACCTGGACCCTAAACCGTCCCCGTCCCCTAACCCTAACCCTAGCCCGAACCCTAACCCTAACCCTTCCCCGAAGCCTGACCCTCACCCGTCCCCTAATCCTAACCCGTACGCTGACGCTAACCCGCGCCCTCACACGTACGCTCCCCCTAAAGCGTTGTCGTACCCTCACCTGGATCCTAAACCGTCCCCGTCCCCTAACCCTAACCCTAGCCCGAACCCTAACCCTAACCCTTCCCCGAAGCCTGACCCTCACCCGTCCCCTAATCCTAACCCGTACGCTGACACTAACCCGCGCCCTCACACGTACGCTCCCCCTAAAGCGTTGTCGTACCCTCACCTGGACCCTAAACCGTCCCCGTCCCCTAACCCTAACCCTAGCCCGAACCCTAACCCTTCCCCGAAGCCTGACCCTCACCCGTCCCCTAATCCTAACCCGTACGCTGACACTAACCCGCGCCCTCACACGTACGCTCCCCCTAAAGCGTTGTCGTACCCTCACCTGGACCCTAAACCGTCCCCGTCCCCTAACCCTAACCCTAGCCCGAACCCTAACCCTAACCCTTCCCCGAAGCCTGACCCTCACCCGTCCCCTAATCCTAACCCGTACGCTGACACTAACCCGCGCCCTCACACGTACGCTCCCCCTAAAGCGTTGTCGTACCCTCACCTGGACCCTAAACCGTCCCCGTCCCCTAACCCTAACCCTAGCCCGAACCCTAACCCTAACCCTTCCCCGAAGCCTGACCCTCACCCGTCCCCTAATCCTAACCCATACGCTGACACTAACCCGCGCCATCACACGTACACTCCCCGTAAAGCGTTGTCGTACCCTCACCTGGACCCTAAACCGTCCCCGTCCCCTAACCCTAACCCTAGCCCGAACCCTAACCCTAACCCTTCCCCGAAGCCTGACCCTCACCCGTCCCCTAATCCTAACCCGTACGCTTACACTAACCCGCGCCCTCACACGTACGCTCCCCCTAAAGCGTTGTCGTACCCTCACCTGGACCCTAAACCGTCCCCGTCCCCTAACCCTAACCCTAGCCCGAACCCTAACCCTAACCCTTGCCCGAAGCCTGACCCTCACCCGTCCCCTAATCCTAACCCGTACGCTGACAATAACCCGCACCCTCACACCTACGCTCCCCCTAAAGCGTTGTCGTACCCTCACCTGGACCCTAAACCGTCCCCGTCCCCTAACCCTAACCCTAGCCCGAACCCTAACCCTAACCCTTCCCCGAAGCCTGACCCTCACCCGTCCCCTAATCCTAACCCGTACGCTGACACTAACCCGCGCCCTCACACGTACGCTCCCCCTAAAGCGTTGTCGTACCCTCACCTGGATCCTAAACCGTCCCCGTCCCCTAACCCTAACCCTAGCCCGAACCCTAACCCTAACCCTTCCCCGAAGCCTGACCCTCACCCGTCCCCTAATCCTAACCCGTACGCTGACACTAACCCGCGCCCTCACACGTACGCTCCCCCTAAAGCGTTGTCGTACCCTCACCTGGACCCTAAACCGTCCCCGTCCCCTAACCCTAACCCTTCCCCGAAGCCTGACCCTCACCCGTCCCCTAATCCTAACCCGTACGCTGACACTAACCCGCGCCCTCACACGTACGCTCCCCCTAAAGCGTTGTCGTACCCTCACCTGGACCCTAAACCGTCCCCGTCCCCTAACCCTAACCCTAGCCCGAACCCTAACCCTAACCCTTACCCGAAGCCTGACCCTCACCCGTCCCCTAATCCTAACCCGTACGCTGACACTAACCCGCGCCCTCACACGTACGCACCCCCTAAAGCGTTGTCGTACCCTCACCTGGACCCTAAACCGTCCCCGTCCTCTAACCCTAACCCTAGCCCGAACCCTAACCCTAACCCTTCCCCGAAGCCTGACCCTCACCCGTCCCCTAATCCTAACCCGTACGCTGACACTAACCCGCGCCCTCACACGTACGCTCCCCCTAAAGTGTTGTCGTACCCTCACCTGGACCCTAAACCGTCCCCGTCCCCTAACCCTAACCCTTCCCCGAAGCCTGACCCTCACCCGTCCCCTAATCCTAACCCGTACGCTGACACTAACCCGCGCCCTCACACGTACGCTCCCCCTAAAGCGTTGTCGTACCCTCACCTGGACCCTAAACCGTCCCCGTCCCCTAACCCTAACCCTAGCCCGAACCCGAACCCTAACCCTTCCCCGAAGCCTGACCCTCACCCGTCCCCTAATCCTAACCCGTACGCTGACACTAACCCGCGCCCTCACACGTACGCTCCCCCTAAAGCGTTGTCGTACCCTCACCTGGACCCTAAACCGTCCCCGTCCCCTAACCCTAACCCTATCCCGAACCCTAACCCTAACCCTTCCCCGAAGCCTGACCCTCACCCGTCCCCTAATCCTAACCCGTACGCTGACACTAACCCGCGCCCTCACACGTACGCTCCCCCTAAAGCGTTGTCGTACCCTCACATGGACCCTAAACCGTCCCCGTCCCCTAACCCTAACCCTAGCCCGAACCCTAACCCTAACCCTTCCCCGAAGCCTGACCCTCACCCGTCCCCTAATCCTAACCCGTACGCTGACACTAACCCGCGCCCTCACACGTACGCTCCCCCGAAAGCGTTGTCGTACCCTCACCTGGACCCTAAACCGTCCCCGTCCCCTAACCCTAACCCTAGCCCGAACCCTAACCCTAACCCTTCCCCGAAGCCTGACCCTCACCCGTCCCCTAATCCTAACCCGTACGCTGACACTAACCCGCGCCCTCACACGTACGCACCCCCTAAAGCGTTGTCGTACCCTCACCTGGACCCTAAACCGTCCCCGTCCCCTAACCCTAACCCTAGCCCGAACCCTAACCCTAACCCTTCCCCGAAGCCTGACCCTCACCCGTCCCCTAATCCTAACCCGTACGCTGACACTAACCCGTGCCCTCACACGTACGCTCCCCCTAAAGCGTTGTCGTACTCTCACCTGGACCCTAAACCGTCCCCGTCCCCTAACCCTAACCCTAGCCCGAACCCTAACCCTTCCCCGAAGCCTGACCCTCACCCGTCCCCTAATCCTAACCCGTACGCTGACACTAACCCGCGCCCTCACACGTACACTCCCCCTAAAGCGTTGTCGTACCCTCACCTGGACCCTAAACCGTCCCCGTCCCCTAACCCTAACCCTAGCCCGAACCCTAACCCTAACCCTTCCCCGAAGCCTGACCCTCACCCGTCCCCTAATCCTAACCCGTACGCTGACACTAACCCGCGCCCTCACACGTACGCTCCCCCTAAAGCGTTGTCGTACCCTCACCTGGACCCTAAACCGTCCCCGTCCCCTAACCCTAACCCTAGCCCGAACCCTAACCCTAACCCTTCCCCGAAGCCTGACCCTCACCCGTCCCCTAATCCTAACCCATACGCTGACACTAACCCGCGCCATCACACGTACACTCCCCCTAAAGCGTTGTCGTACCCTCACCTGGACCCTAAACCGTCCCCGTCCCCTAACCCTAACCCTAGCCCGAACCCTAACCCTAACCCTTCCCCGAAGCCTGACCCTCACCCGTCCCCTAATCCTAACCTGTACGCTGACACTAACCCGCGCCCTCACACCTACACTCCCCCTAAAGCGTTGTCGTACCCTCACCTGGACCCTAAACCGTCCCCGTCCCCTAACCCTAACCCTAGCCCGAACCCTAACCCTAACCCTTCCCCGAAGCCTGACCCTCACCCGTCCCCTAATCCTAACCCGTACGCTGACACTAACCCGTGCCCTCACACGTACGCTCCCCCTAAAGCGTTGTCGTACCCTCACCTGGACCCTAAACCGTCCCCGTCCCCTAACCCTAACCCTAGCCCGAACCCTAACCCTTCCCCGAAGCCTGACCCTCACCCGTCCCCTAATCCTAACCCGTACGCTGACACTAACCCGCGCCCTCACACGTACACTCCCCCTAAAGCGTTGTCGTACCCTCACCTGGACCCTAAACCGTCCCCGTCCCCTAACCCTAACCCTAGCCCGAACCCTAACCCTAACCCTTCCCCGAAGCCTGACCCTCACCCGTCCCCTAATCCTAACCCGTGCGCTGACACTAACCCGCGCCCTCACACGTACGCTCCCCCTAAAGCGTTGTCGTACCCTCACCTGGACCCTAAACCGTCCCCGTCCCCTAACACTAACCCTTCCCCGAAGCCTGACCCTCACCCGTCCCCTAATCCTAACCCGTACGCTGACACTAACCCGCGCCCTCACACGTACGCTCCCCCTAAAGCGTTGTCGTACCCTCACCTGGACCCTAAACCGTCCCCGTCCCCTAACCCTAACCCTATCCCGAACCCTAACCCTACCCCTTCCCCGAAGCCTGACCCTCACCCGTCCCCTAATCCTAACCCGTACGCTGACGCTAACCCACGCCCTCACACGTACGCTCCCCCTAAAGCGTTGTCGTACCCTCACCTGGACCCTAAACCGTCCCCGTCCCCTAACCCTAACCCTATCCCGAACCCTATCCCTAACCCTTCCCCGAAGCCTGACCCTCACCCGTCCCCTAATCCTAACCCGTACGCTGACACTAACCCGCGCCATCACACGTACACTCCCCCTAAAGCGTTGTCGTACCCTCACCTGGACCCTAAACCGTCCCCGTCCCCTAACCCTAACCCTAGCCCGAACCCTAACCCTAACCCTTCCCCGAAGCCTGACCCTCACCCGTCCCCTAATCCTAACCCGTACGCTGACACTAACCCGCGCCCTCACACGTACGCTCCCCCTAAAGCGTTGTCGTACCCTCACCTGGACCCTAAACGGTCCCCGTCACCTAACCCTAACCCTAGCCCGAACCCTAACCCTAACCCTTCCCCGAAGCCTGACCCTCACCCGTCCCCTAAGCCTAACCCGTACGCTTAAACTGACCCATGCCCTCACACGTACACTCCCCCTAAAGCGTTGTCGTACCCTCACCTGGACCCTAAACCGTCCCCGTCCCCTAACCCTAACCCTATCCCGAACCCTATCCCTAACCCTTCCCCGAAGCCTGACCCTCACCCGTCCCCTAATCCTAACCCGTACGCTGACACTAACCCGCGCCATCACACGTACGCTCCCCCTAAAGCGTTGTCGTACCCTCACCTGGACCCTAAACCGTCCCCGTCCCCTAACCCTAACCCTAGCCCGAACCCTAACCCTAACCCTTCCCCGAAGCCTGACCCTCACCCGTCCCCTAATCCTAACCCGTACGGTGACGCTAACCCGCGCCCTCACACGGACGCTCCCCCTAAAGCGTTGTCGTACCCTCACCTGGACCCTAAACCGTCCCCGTCCCCTAACCCTAACCCTAGCCCGAACCCTAACCCTAACCCTTCCCCGAAGCCTGACCCTCACCCGTCCCCTAATCCTAACCCGTACGCTGACGCTAACCCGCGCCCTCACACGGACGCTCCCCCTAAAGCGTTGTCGTACCCTCACCTGGACCCTAAACCGTCCCCGTCCCCTAACCCTAAACCTAGCCCGAACCCTAAACCTAACCCTTCCCCGAAGCCTGACCCTCACCCGTCCCCTAATCCTAAACCGTACGCTGACACTAACCCGCGCCCTCACACGTACGTGCCCCCTAAAGCGTAGTCGTACACTCACCTGGACCCTAAACCTTCCCCGTCCCCTAACCCTAACCCTTCCCCGAAGCCTGACCCTCACCCGTCCCCTAATCCTAACCCGTACGCTGACACTAACCCGCGCCCTCACACGTACGCTCCCCCTAAAGCGTTGTCGTACCCTCACCTGGACCCTAAACCGTCCCCGTCCCCTAACCCTAACCCTAGCCCGAACCCTAACCCTAACCCTTCCCCGAAGCCTGACCCTCACCCGTCCCCTAATCCTAACCCGTACGCTGACACTAACCCGCGCCCTCACACGTACGCTCCCCCTAAAGCGTTGTCGTACCCTCACCTGGACCCTAAACCGTCCCCGTCCCCTAACCCTAACCCTAGCCCGAACCCTAACCCTAACCCTTCCCCGAAGCCTGACCCTCACCCGTCCCCTAAACCTAAACCGTACGCTGACGCTAACCCGCGCCCTCACACGTACGCTCCCCCTAAAGCGTTGTCGTACCCTCATCTGGACCCTAAACCGTCCCCGTCCCCTAACCCTAACCCTAGCCCGAACCCTAACCCTAACCCTTCCCCGAAGCCTGACCCTCACCCGTCCCCTAATCCTAACCCGTACGCTGACACTAACCCGCGCCCTCACACGTACGCTCCCCCTAAAGCGTTGTCGTACCCTCACCTGGACCCTAAACCGTCCCCGTCCCCTAACCCTAACCCTAGCCCGAACCCTAACCCTAACCCTTCCCCGAAGCCTGACCATCAACCGTCCCCTAAGCCTAACCCGTACGCTTACACTGACCCATGCCCTCACACGTACACTCCCCCTAAAGCGTTGTCGTACCCTCACCTGGACCCTAAACCGTCCCCGTCCCCTAACCCTAACCCTATCCCGAACCCTAACCCTACCCCTTCCCCGAAGCCTGACCCTCACCCGTCCCCTAATCCTAACCCGTACGCTGACGCTAACCCACGCCCTCACACGTACGCTCCCCCTAAAGCGTTGTCGTACCCTCACCTGGACCCTAAACCGTCCCCGTCCCCTAACCCTAACCCTATCCCGAACCCTATCCCTAACCCTTCCCCGAAGCCTGACCCTCACCCGTCCCCTAATCCTAACCCGTACGCTGACACTAACCCGCGCCATCACACGTACACTCCCCCTAAAGCGTTGTCGTACCCTCACCTGGACCCTAAACCGTCCCCGTCCCCTAACCCTAACCCTAGCCCGAACCCTAACCCTAACCCTTCCCCGAAGCCTGACCCTCACCCGTCCCCTAATCCTAACCCGTACGCTGACACTAACCCGCGCCCTCACACGTACGCTCCCCCTAAAGCGTTGTCGTAACCTCACCTGGACCCTAAACCGTCCCTGTCCCCTAACCCTAACCCTAGCCCGAACCCTAACCCTAACCCTTCCCCGAAGCCTGACCCTCACCCGTCCCCTAATCCTAACCCATACGCTGACGCTAACCCGCGCCCTCACACGTACGCTCCCCCTAAAGCGTTGTCGTACCCTCACCTGGACCCTAAACCGTCCCCGTCCCCTAACCCTAACCCTAGCCCGAACCCTAACCCTAACCCTTCCCCGAAGCCTGACCCTCACCCGTCCCCTAATCCTAACCCGTACGCTGACACTAACCCGCGCCCTCACACGTACGCTCCCCCTAAAGCGTTGTCGTACCCTCACCTGGACCCTAAACCGTCCCCGTCCCCTAACCCTAACCCTAGCCCGAACCCTAACCCTAACCCTTCCCCGAAGCGTGACCCTCACCCGTCCCCTAATCCTAACCCGTACGCTTACACTAACCCGTGCCCTCACACGTACGCTCCACCTAAAGCGTTGTCGTACCCTCACCTGGACCCTAAACCGTCCCCGTCCCCTAACCCTAACCCTAGCCCGAACCCTAACCCTAACCCTTCCCCGAAGCCTGACCCTCACCCTTCCCCTAATCCTAACCCGTACGCTGACACTAACCCGCGCCCTCACACGTACGCTCCCCCTAAAGCGTTGTCGTACCCTCACCTGGACCCTAAACCGTCCCCGTCCCCTAACCCTAACCCTAGTCCGAACCCTAACCCTAACCCTTCCCCGAAGCCTGACCCTCACCCGTCCCCTAAACCTAACCCGTACGCTGACACTAACCCGCGCCATCACACGTACACTCCCCCTAAAGCGTTGTCGTACCCTCACCTGGACCCTAAACCTTCCCCGTCCCCTAACCCTAACCCTAGCCCGAACCCTAACCCTAACCCTTCCCCGAAGCGTGACCCTCACCCGTCCCCTAATCCTAACCCGTACGCTGACACTAACCCGCGCCCTCACACGTACGCTCCCCCTAAAGCGTTGTCGTACCCTCACCTGGACCCTAAACGGTCCCCGTCCCCTAACCCTAACCCTAGCCCGAACCCTAACCCTAACCCTTCCCCGAAGCCTGACCCTCACCCGTCCCCTAATCCTAACCCGTACGCTGACGCTAACCCGCGCCCTCACACGTACGCTCCCCCTAAAGCGTTGTCGTACCCTCACCTGGACCCGAAACCGTCCCCGTCCCCTAACCCTAACCCTAGCCCGAACCCTAACCCTAACACTTCCCCGAAGCCTGACACTCACCCGTCCCCTAATCTTAACCCGTACGCTGACACTAACCCGCGCCATCACACGTACACTCCCCCTAAAGCGTTGTCGTACCCTCACCTGGACCCTAAACCGTCCCCGTCCCCTAACCCTAACCCTAGCCCGAACCCTAACCATAACCCTTCCCCGAAGCGTGACTCTCAACAGTCCCCTAATCCTAACCCGTACGCTGACACTAACCCGCGCCCTCACACGTACGCTCCCCCTAAAGCGTTGTCGTACCCTCACCTGGACCCTAAACGGTCCCCGTCCCCTAACCCTAACCCTAGCCCGAACCCTAACCCTAACCCTTCCCCGAAGCCTGACCCTCACCCGTCCCCTAATCCTAACCCGTACGCTGACGCTAACCCGCGCCCTCACACGTACGCTCCCCCTAAAGCGTTGTCGTACCCTCACCTGGACCCTAAACCGTCCCCGTCCCCTAACCCTAACCCTAGCCCGAACCCTAACCCTAACCCTTCCCCGAAGCCTGACCCTCACCCGTCCCCTAATCCTAACCCGTACGCTGACGCTAACCCGCGCCCTCACACATACGCTCCCCCTAAAGCGTTGTCGTACCCTCATCTGGACCCTAAACCGTCCCCATCCCCTAACCCTAACCCTAGCCCGAACCCTAACCCTAACCCTTCCCCGAAGCCTGACCCTCACCCGTCCCCTAATCCTAACCCGTACGCTGACGCTAACCCGCGCCCTCACACGTACGCTCCCCCTAAAGCGTTGTCGTACCCTCACCTGGACCCTAAACCGTCCCCGTCACCTAAGCCTAACCCTAGTCCGAACCCTAACCCTAACCCTTCCCCGAAGCCTGACCCTCACCCGTCCCCTAATCCTAACCCGTACGCTGACACTAACCCGCGCCATCACACGTACACTCCACCTAAAGCGTTGTCGTACACTCACCTGGACCCTAAACCGTCCCCGTCCCCTAACCCTAACCCTAGCCCGAACCCTAACCCTAACCCTTCCCCGAAGCCTGACCCTCACCCATCCCCTAATCCTAACCCGTACGCTTACACTAAACCACGCCCTCACACGTACGCTCCCCCTAAAGCGTTGTCGTACCCTGACCTGGACCCTAAACCGTCCCCGTCCCCTAACCCTAACCCTAGCCCGAACCCTAACCCTAACCCTTCCCCGAAGCCTGACCCTCACCCATCCCCTAATCCTAACCCGTACGATGACACTAACCCGCGCCCTCACACGTACGCTCCCCCTAAAGCGTTGTCGTACCCTCACCTGGACCCTAAACCTTCCCCGTCCCCTAACCCTAACCCTAGCCCGAACCCTAACCCTAACCCTTCCCCGAAGCCTGACCCTCACCCGTCCCCTAATCCTAACCCGTACGATGACACTAACCCGCGCCCTCACACGTACGCTCCCCATAAAGCGTTGTCGTACCCTCACCTGGACCCTAAACCGTCCCCGTCCCCTAACCCTAACCCTAGCCCGAACCCTAACCCTAACCCTTCCCCGAAGCCTGACCCTCACCCGTCCCCTAATCCTAACCCGTACGCTGACACTAACCCGCGCCCTCACACGTACGCTCCCCCTAAAGCGTTGTCGTACCCTCACCTGGACCCTAAACCGTCCCCGTCCACTAACCCTAACCCTAGCCCGAACCCTAACCCTAACCCTTCCCCGAAGCCTGACCCTCACCCGTCCCCTAATCCTAACCCGTACGCTGACACTAACCCGCGCCCTCACACGTACGCTCCCCCTAAAGCGTTGTCGTACCCTCACCTGGACCCTAAACCGTCCCCGTCCCCTAACCCTAACCCTAGCCCGAACCCTAACCCTAACCCTTCCCCGAAGCCTGACCCTCACCCGTCCCCTAATCCTAACCCGTACGCTGACACTAACCCGCGCCCTCACACGTACGCTCCCCCTAAAGCGTTGCCGTACCCTCACCTGGACCCTAAACCGTCCCCGTCCCCTAACCCTAACCCTAGCCCGAACCCTAACCCTAACCCTTACCCGAAGCCTGACCCTCACCCGTCCCCTCATCCTAACCCGTACGCTGACGCTAACCCGTGCCCTCACACGTACGCTCCCCCTAAAGCGTTGTCGTACCCTCACCTGGACCCTAAACCGTCCCCGTCCCCTAACCCTAACCCTAGCCCGAACCCTAACCCTAACCCTTCCCCGAAGCCTGACCCTCACCCGTCCCCTAATCCTAACCCGTACGCTGACGCTAACCCGCGCCCTCACACGGACGCTCCCCCTAAAGCGTTGTCGTACCCTCACCTGGACCCTAAACCGTCCCCGTCCCCTAACCCTAACCCTAGCCCGAACCCTAACCCTAACCCTTCCCCGAAGCCTGACCCTCACCCGTCCCCTAATCCTAACCCGTACGCTGACGCTAACCCGCGCCCTCACACGGACGCTCCCCCTAAAGCGTTGTCGTACCCTCACCTGGACCCTAAACCGTCCCCGTCCCCTAACCCTAAACCTAGCCCGAACCCTAACCCTAACCCTTCCCCGAAGACTGACCCTCACCCGTCCCCTAATCCTAACCCGTACGCTAACGCTAACCCGTGCCCTCACACGTACGCTCCCCCTAAAGCGTTGTCGTACCCTCATCTGGACCCTAAACCGTCCCCGTCCCCTAACCCTAACCCTAGCCCGAACCCTAACCCTAACCCTTCCCCGAAGCCTGACCCTCACCCGTCCCCTAATCCTAACCCGTACGCTGACACTAACCCGCGCCCTCACACGTACGCTCCCCCTAAAGCGTTGTCGTACCCTCACCTGGACCCTAAACCGTCCCCGTCCCCTAACCCTAACCCTAGCCCGAACCCTAACCCTAACCCTTCCCCGAAGCCTGACCCTCACCCGTCCCCTAATCCTAACCCGTACGCTTACACTAACCCGTGCCCTCACACGTACGCTCCACCTAAAGGGTTGTCGTACCCTCACCTGGACCCTAAACCGTCCCCGTCCCCTAACCCTAACCCTATCCCGAACCCTAACCCTAACCCTTCCCCGAAGCCTGACCCTCACCCGTCCCCTAATCCTAACCCGTACGCTGACAATAACCCACGCCCTCACACGTACGCTCCCCCTAAAGCGTTGTCGTACCCTCACCTGGACCCTAAACCGTCCCCGTCCCCTAACCCTAACCCTAGCCCGAACCCTAACCCTAACCCTTCCCCGAAGCCTGACCCTCACCCGTCCCCTAATCCTAACCCGTACGCTGACGCTAACCCGCGCCCTCACACGTACGCTCCCCCTAAAGCGTTGTCGTACCCTCACCTGGACCCTAAACCGTCCCCGTCCCCTAACCCTAACCCTAGCCCGAACCCTAACCCTAACCCTTCCCCGAAGCCTGACCCTCACCCGTCCCCTAATCCTAACCCGTACGCTGACGCTAACCCGCGCCCTCACACGTACGCTCCCCCTAAAGCGTTGTCGTACCCTCATCTGGACCCTAAACCGTCCCCATCCCCTAACCCTAACCCTAGCCCGAACCCTAACCCTAACCCTTCCCCGAAGCCTGACCCTCACCCGTCCCCTAATCCTAACCCGTACGCTGACGCTAACCCGCGCCCTCACACGTACGCTCCCCCTAAAGCGTTGTCGTACCCTCACCTGGACCCTAAACCGTCCCCGTCCCCTAAGCCTAACCCTAGTCCGAACCCTAACCCTAACCCTTCCCCGAAGCGTGACCCTCACCCGTCCCCTAATCCTAACCCGTACGCTGACACTAACCCGCGCCCTCACACGTACGCTCCCCCTAAAGCGTTGTCGTACCCTCACCTGGATCCTAAACCGTCCCCGTCCCCTAACCCTAACCCTAGCCCGAACCCTAACCCTAACCCTTCCCCGAAGCCTGACCCTCACCCGTCCCCTAATCCTAAACCGTACGCTGACACTAACCCGCACCCTCACACGTACGTGCCCCCTAAAGCGTAGTCGTACACTCACCTGGACACTAAACCTTCCCCGTCCCCTAACCCTAACCCTTCCCCGAAGCCTGACCCTCACCCGTCCCCTAATCCTAACCCGTACGCTGACACTAACCCGCGCCCTCACACGTACGCTCCCCCTAAAGCGTTGTCGTACCCTCACCTGGACCCTAAACCGTCCCCGTCCCCTAACCCTAACCCTAGCCCGAACCCTAACCCTAAACCTTCCCCGAAGCCTGACCCTCACCCGTCCCCTAATCCTAACCCGTACGCTGACACTAACCCGCGCCCTCACACGTACGCTCCCCCTAAAGCGTTGTCGTACCCTCACCTGGACCCTAAACCGTCCCCGTCCCCTAACCCTAACCCTAGCCCGAACCCTAACCCTAACCCTTCCCCGAAGCCTGACCCTCACCCGTCCCCTAAACCTAAACCGTACGCTGACGCTAACCCGCGCCCTCACACGTACGCTCCCCCTAAAGCGTTGTCGTACCCTCATCTGGACCCTAAACCGTCCCCGTCCCCTAACCCTAACCCTAGCCCGAACCCTAACCCTAACACTTCCCCGAAGCCTGACCCTCACCCGTCCCCTAATCCTAACCCGTACGCTGACACTAACCCGCGCCCTCACACGTACGCTCCCCCTAAAGCGTTGTCGTACCCTCACCTGGACCCTAAACCGTCCCCGTCCCCTAACCCTAACCCTAGCCCGAACCCTAACCCTAACCCTTCCCCGAAGCCTGACCCTCAACCGTCCCCTAAGCCTAACCCGTACGCTTACACTGACCCATGCCCTCACACGTACACTCCCCCTAAAGCGTTGTCGTACCCTCACCTGGACCCTAAACCGTCCCCGTCCCCTAACCCTAACCCTATCCCGAACCCTAACCCTACCCCTTCCCCGAAGCCTGACCCTCACCCGTCCCCTAATCCTAACCCGTACGCTGACGCTAACCCACGCCCTCACACGTACGCTCCCCCTAAAGCGTTGTCGTACCCTCACCTGGACCCTAAACCGTCCCCGTCCCCTAACCCTAACCCTATCCCGAACCCTATCCCTAACCCTTCCCCGAAGCCTGACCCTCACCCGTCCCCTAATCCTAACCCGTACGCTGACACTAACCCGCGCCATCACACGTACACTCCCCCTAAAGCGTTGTCGTACCCTCACCTGGACCCTAAACCGTCCCCGTCCCCTAACCCTAACCCTAGCCCGAACCCTAACCCTAACCCTTCCCCGAAGCCTGACCCTCACCCGTCCCCTAATCCTAACCCGTACGCTGACACTAACCCGCGCCCTCACACGTACGCTCCCCCTAAAGCGTTGTCGTACCCTCACCTGGACCCTAAACCGTCCCTGTCCCCTAACCCTAACCCTAGCCCGAACCCTAACCCTAACCCTTCCCCGAAGCCTGACCCTCACCCGTCCCCTAATCCTAACCCATACGCTGACGCTAACCCGCGCCCTCACACGTACGCTCCCCCTAAAGCGTGGTCGTACCCTCACCTGGACCCTAAACCGTCCCCGTCCCCTAACCCTAACCCTAGCCCGAACCCTAACCCTAACCCTTCCCCGAAGCCTGACCCTCACCCGTCCCCTAATCCTAACCCGTACGCTGACACTAACCCGCGCCCTCACACGTACGCTCCCCCTAAAGCGTTGTCGTACCCTCACCTGGACCCTAAACCGTCCCCGTCCCCTAACCCTAACCCTAGCCCGAACCCTAACCCTAACCCTTCCCCGAAGCGTGACCCTCACCCGTCCCCTAATCCTAACCCGTACGCTTACACTAACCCGTGCTCTCACACGTACGCTCCACCTAAAGCGTTGTCGTACCCTCACCTGGACCCTAAACCGTCCCCGTCCCCTAACCCTAACCCTAGCCCGAACCCTAACCCTAACCCTTCCCCGAAGCCTGACCCTCACCCTTCCCCTAATCCTAACCCGTACGCTGACACTAACCCGCGCCCTCACACGTACGCTCCCCCTAAAGCGTTGTCGTACCCTCACCTGGACCCTAAACCGTCCCCGTCCCCTAACCCTAACCCTAGTCCGAACCCTAACCCTAACCCTTCCCCGAAGCCTGACCCTCACCCGTCCCCTAAACCTAACCCGTACGCTGACACTAACCCGCGCCATCACACGTACACTCCCCCTAAAGCGTTGTCGTACCCTCACCTGGACCCTAAACCTTCCCCGTCCCCTAACCCTAACCCTAGCCCGAACCCTAACCCTAACCCTTCCCCGAAGCGTGACCCTCACCCGTCCCCTAATCCTAACCCGTACGCTGACACTAACCCGCGCCCTCACACGTACGCTCCCCCTAAAGCGTTGTCGTACCCTCACCTGGACCCTAAACGGTCCCCGTCCCCTAACCCTAACCCTAGCCCGAACCCTAACCCTAACCCTTCCCCGAAGCCTGACCCTCACCCGTCCCCTAATCCTAACCCGTACGCTGACGCTAACCCGCGCCCTCACACGTACGCTCCCCCTAAAGCGTTGTCGTACCCTCACCTGGACCCTAAACCGTCCCCGTCCCCTAACCCTAACCCTAGCCCGAACCCTAACCCTAACACTTCCCCAAAGCCTGACACTCACCCGTCCCCTAATCTTAACCCGTACGCTGACACTAACCCGCGCCATCACACGTACACTCCCCCTAAAGCGTTGTCGTACCCTCACCTGGACCCTAAACCGTCCCCGTCCCCTAACCCTAACCCTAGCCCGAACCCTAACCATAACCCTTCCCCGAAGCGTGACTCTCAACAGTCCCCTAATCCTAACCCGTACGCTGACACTAACCCGCGCCCTCACACGTACGCTCCCCCTAAAGCGTTGTCGTACCCTCACCTGGACCCTAAACGGTCCCCGTCCCCTAACCCTAACCCTAGCCCGAACCCTAACCCTAACCCTTCCCCGAAGCCTGACCCTCACCCGTCCCCTAATCCTAACCCGTACGCTTACACTAAACCACGCCCTCACACGTACGCTCCCCCTAAAGCGTTGTCGTACCCTGACCTGGACCCTAAACCGTCCCCGTCCCCTAACCCTAACCCTAGCCCGAACCCTAACCCTAACCCTTCCCCGAAGCCTGACCCTCACCCATCCCCTAATCCTAACCCGTACGATGACACTAACCCGCGCCCTCACACGTACGCTCCCCCTAAAGCGTTGTCGTACCCTCACCTGGACCCTAAACCGTCCCCGTCCCCTAACCCTAACCCTAGCCCGAACCCTAACCCTAACCCTTCCCCGAAGCCTGACCCTCACCCGTCCCCTAATCCTAACCCGTACGATGACACTAACCCGCGCCCTCACACGTACGCTCCCCATAAAGCGTTGTCGTACCCTCACCTGGACCCTAAACCGTCCCCGTCCCCTAACCCTAACCCTAGCCCGAACCCTAACCCTAACCCTTCCCCGAAGCCTGACCCTCACCCGTCCCCTAATCCTAACCCGTACGCTGACACTAACCCGCGCCCTCACACGTACGCTCCCCCTAAAGCGTTGTCGTACCCTCACCTGGACCCTAAACCGTCCCCGTCCACTAACCCTAACCCTAGCCCGAACCCTAACCCTAACCCTTCCCCGAAGCCTGACCCTCACCCGTCCCCTAATCCTAACCCGTACGCTGACACTAACCCGCGCCCTCACACGTACGCTCCCCCTAAAGCGTTGTCGTACCCTCACCTGGACCCTAAACCGTCCCCGTCCCCTAACCCTAACCCTAGCCCGAACCCTAACCCTAACCCTTCCCCGAAGCCTGACCCTCACCCGTCCCCTAATCCTAACCCGTACGCTGACACTAACCCGCGCCCTCACACGTACGCTCCCCCTAAAGCGTTGCCGTACCCTCACCTGGACCCTAAACCGTCCCCGTCCCCTAACCCTAACCCTAGCCCGAACCCTAACCCTAACCCTTACCCGAAGCCTGACCCTCACCCGTCCCCTCATCCTAACCCGTACGCTGACGCTAACCCGCGCCCTCACACGTACGCTCCCCCTAAAGCGTTGTCGTACCCTCACCTGGACCCTAAACCGTCCCCGTCCCCTAACCCTAACCCTAGCCCGAACCCTAACCCTAACCCTTCCCCGAAGCCTGACCCTCACCCGTCCCCTAATCCTAACCCGTACGCTGACGCTAACCCGCGCCCTCACACGTACGCTCCCCCTAAAGCGTTGTCGTACCCTCACCTGGACCCTAAACCGTCCCCGTCCCCTAACCCTAACCCTAGCCCGAACCCTAACCCTAACCCTTCCCCGAAGCCTGACCCTCAACCGTCCCCTAATCCTAACCCGTACGCTTACACTAACCCATGCCCTCACACGTACGCTCCCCCTAAAGCGTTGTCATACCCTCACCTGGACCCTAAACCGTCCCCGTCCCCTAACCCTAACCCTATCCCGAACCCTAACCCTAACCCTTCCCCGAAGCCTGACCCTCACCTGTCCCCTAATCCTAACCCGTACGCTGACACTAACCCAAGCCCTCACACGTACGCTCCCCCTAAAGCATTGTCGTACCCTCACCTGGACCCTAAACCGTCCCCGTCCCCGAACCCTAACCCTAGCCCGAACCCTAACCCTAACCCTTCCCCGAAGCCTGACCCTCACCCGTCCCCTAATCCTAACCCGTACGCTGACACTAACCCGCGCCCTCACACGTACGCTCCCACTAAAGCATTGTCGTACCCTCACCTGGACCCTAAACCGTCCCCGTCCCCTAACCCTAACCCTAGCCCGAACCCTAACCCTAACCCTTCCCCGAAGCCTGACCCTCACCCGTCCCCTAATCCTAACCCGTACGATGACACTAACCCGCGCCCTCACACATACGCTCCCCCTAAAGCATTGTCGTACCCTCACCTGGACCCTAAACCGTCCCCGTCCCCTAACCCTAACCCTAGCCCGAACCCTAACCCTAACCCTTCCCCGAAGCCTGACCCTCACCCGTCCCCTAATCCTAACCCGTACGCTGACACTAACCCGCGTCCTCACACGTACGCTCCCCCTAAAGCGTTGTCGTACCCTCACCTGGACCCTAAACCGTCCCCGTCCCCTAACCCTAACCCTAGCCCGAACCCTAACCCTAACCCTTCCCCGAAGCGTGACCCTCACCCGTCCCCTAATCCTAACCCGTACGCTGACACTAACCCGCGCCCTCACACGTACGCGCCCCCTAAAGCGTTGTCGTACCCTCACCTGGACCCTAAACCGTCCCCGTCCCCTAACCCTAACCCTAGCCCGAACCCTAACCCTAACCCTTCCCCGAAGCCTGACCCTCACCCGTCCCCTAATCCTAACCCGTACGCTGACACTAACCCGCGCCCTCACACGTACGCACCCCCTAAAGCGTTGTCGTACCCTCACCTGGACCCTAAACCGTCCCCGTCCCCTAACCCTAACCCTAGCCCGAACCCTAACCCTAACCCTTCCCCGAAGCCTGACCCTCACCCGTCCCCTAATCCTAACCCGTACGCTGACACTAACCCGCGCCCTCACACGTACGCTCCCCCTAAAGCGTTGTCGTACCCTCACCTGGACCCTAAACCGTCCCCGTCCCCTAACCCTAACTCTAGCCCGAACCCTAACCCTAACCCTTCCCCGAAGCCTGACCCTCACCCGTCCCCTAATCCTAACCCGTACGCTGACACTAACCCGCGCCCTCACACGTACGCTCCCCCTAAAGCGTTGTCGTACCCTCACCTGGACCCTAAACCGTCCCCGTCCCCTAACCCTAACCCTAGCCCGAACCCTAACCCTAACCCTTCCCCGAAGCCTGACACTCACCCGTCCCCTAATCCTAACCCGTACGCTGACACTAACCCGCGCCCTCACACGTATGCTCCCCCTAAAGCGTTGTCGTACCCTCACCTGGACCCTAAACCGTCCCCGTCCCCTAACCCTAACCCTAGCCCGAACCCTAACCCTAACCCTTCCCCGAAGCCTGACCCTCACCCGTCCCCTAATCCTAACCCGTACGCTGACACTAACCCACGCCCTCACACGTACGCTCCCCCTAAAGCGTTGTCGTACCCTCACCTGGACCCTAAACCGTCCCCGTCCCCTAACCCTAACCCTAGCCCGAACCCTAAGCCTAACTCTTCCCGAAGCCTGACCCTCACCCGTCCCCTAATCCTAACCCGTACGCTGACGCTAACCCGCGCCCTCACACGTACGCTCCCCCTAAAGCGTTGTCGTACCCTCACCTGGACCCTAAACCGTCCCCTAAACCTAACCCTAACCCTAGCCCGAACCCTAACCCTAACTCTTCCCCAAAGCCTGACCCTCACCCGTCCCCTAATCCTAACCCGTACGCTTACACTAACCCGTGCCCTCACACGTACGCTCCCCCTAAAGCGTTGTCGTACCCTCACATGGACCCTAAACCGTCCCCGTCCCCTAACCCTAACCCTATCCCGAACCCTAACCCTAACCCTTCCCCGAAGCCTGACCCTCACCCGTCCCCTAATCCTAACCCGTACGCTGACACTAACCCACGCCCTCACACGTACGCTCCCCCTAAAGCGTTGTCGTACCCTCACCTGGACCCTAAACCGTCCCCGTCCCCTAACCCTAACCCTAGCCCGAACCCTAACCCTAACCCTTCCCCGAAGCCTGACCCTCACCCGTCCCCTAATCCTAACCCGTACGCTGACACTAACCCGCGCCCTCACACGTACGCTCCCCCTAAAGCGTTGTCGTACCCTCACCTGGACCCTAAACCGTCCCCGTCCCCGAACCCTAACCCTAGCCTGAACCCTAACCCTAACCCTTCCCCGAAGCCTGACCCTCACCCGTCCCCTAATCCTAACCCGTACGCTGACACTAACCCGCGCCCTCACACGTACGCTCCCCCTAAAGCGTTGTCGTACCCTCACCTGGACCCTAAACCGTCCCCGTCCCCTAACCCTAACCCTAGCCCGAACCCTAACCCTAACCCTTCCCCGAAGCCTGACCCTCACCCGTCCCCTAATCCTAACCCGTACGATGACACTAACCCGCGCTCTCACACGTACGCTCCCCCTAAAGCGTTGTCGTACCCTCACCTGGACCCTAAACCGTCCCCGTCCCCTAACCCTAACCCTAGCCCGAACCCTAACCCTAACCCTTCCCCGAAGCCTGACCCTCACCCGTCCCCTAATCCTAACCCGTACGCTGACACTAACCCGCGCCCTCACACGTACGCTCCCCCTAAAGCGTTGTCGTACCCTCACCTGGACCCTAAACCGTCCCCGTCCCCTAACCCTAACCCTAGCCCGAACCCTAACCCTAACCCTTCCCCGAAGCCTGCCCCTCACCCGTCCCCTAATCCTAACCCGTACGCTGACACTAACCCGCGCCCTCACACGTACGCTCCCCCTAAAGCGTTGTCGTACCCTCACCTGGACCCTAAACCGTCCCAGTCCCCTAACCCTAACCCTAGCCCGAACCCTAACCCTAACCCTTCCCCGAAGCCTGACCCTCACCCGTCCCCTAATCCTAACCCGTACGCTGACACTAACCCGCGCCCTCACACGTACGCTCCCCCTAAAGCGTTGTCGTACCCTCACCTGGGCCCTAAACCGTCCCCGTCCCCTAACCCTAACCCTAGCCCGAACCCTAACCCTAACCCTTCCCCGAAGCCTGACCCTCACCCGTCCCCTAATCCTAACCCGTACGCTGACGCTAACCCGCGCCCTCACACGTACGCTCCCCCTAAAGCGTTGTCGTACCCTCACCTGGACCCTAAACCGTCCCCGTCCCCTAACCCTAACCCTAGCCCGAACCCTAACCCTAACCCTTCCCCGAAGCCTGACCCTCACCCGTCCCCTAATCCTAACCCGTACGCTGACACTAACCCGCGCCCTCACACGTACGCTCCCCCTAAAGCGTTGCCGTACCCTCACCTGGACCCTAAACCGTCCCCGTCCCCTAACCCTAACCCTAGCCCGAACCCTAACCCTAACCCTTACCCGAAGCCTGACCCTCACCCGTCCCCTCATCCTAACCCGTACGCTGACGCTAACCCGCGCCCTCACACGTACGCTCCCCCTAAAGCGTTGTCGTACCCTCACCTGGACCCTAAACCGTCCCCGTCCCCTAACCCTAACCCTAGCCCGAACCCTAACCCTAACCCTTCCCCGAAGCCTGACCCTCACCCGTCCCCTAATCCTAACCCGTACGCTGACGCTAACCCGCGCCCTCACACGTACGCTCCCCCTAAAGCGTTGTCGTACCCTCACCTGGACCCTAAACCGTCCCCGTCCCCTAACCCTAACCCTAGCCCGAACCCTAACCCTAACCCTTCCCCGAAGCCTGACCCTCAACCGTCCCCTAATCCTAACCCGTACGCTTACACTAACCCATGCCCTCACACGTACGCTCCCCCTAAAGCGTTGTCATACCCTCACCTGGACCCTAAACCGTCCCCGTCCCCTAACCCTAACCCTATCCCGAACCCTAACCCTAACCCTTCCCCGAAGCCTGACCCTCACCTGTCCCCTAATCCTAACCCGTACGCTGACACTAACCCAAGCCCTCACACGTACGCTCCCCCTAAAGCATTGTCGTACCCTCACCTGGACCCTAAACCGTCCCCGTCCCCGAACCCTAACCCTAGCCCGAACCCTAACCCTAACCCTTCCCCGAAGCCTGACCCTCACCCGTCCCCTAATCCTAACCCGTACGCTGACACTAACCCGCGCCCTCACACGTACGCTCCCACTAAAGCATTGTCGTACCCTCACCTGGACCCTAAACCGTCCCCGTCCCCTAACCCTAACCCTAGCCCGAACCCTAACCCTAACCCTTCCCCGAAGCCTGACCCTCACCCGTCCCCTAATCCTAACCCGTACGATGACACTAACCCGCGCCCTCACACATACGCTCCCCCTAAAGCATTGTCGTACCCTCACCTGGACCCTAAACCGTCCCCGTCCCCTAACCCTAACCCTAGCCCGAACCCTAACCCTAACCCTTCCCCGAAGCCTGACCCTCACCCGTCCCCTAATCCTAACCCGTACGCTGACACTAACCCGCGTCCTCACACGTACGCTCCCCCTAAAGCGTTGTCGTACCCTCACCTGGACCCTAAACCGTCCCCGTCCCCTAACCCTAACCCTAGCCCGAACCCTAACCCTAACCCTTCCCCGAAGCGTGACCCTCACCCGTCCCCTAATCCTAACCCGTACGCTGACACTAACCCGCGCCCTCACACGTACGCTCCCCCTAAAGCGTTGTCGTACCCTCACCTGGACCCTAAACCGTCCCCGTCCCCTAACCCTAACCCTAGCCCGAACCCTAACCCTAACCCTTCCCCGAAGCCTGACCCTCACCCGTCCCCTAATCCTAACCCGTACGCTGACACTAACCCGCGCCCTCACACGTACGCTCCCCCTAAAGCGTTGTCGTACCCTCACCTGGACCCTAAACCGTCCCCGTCCCCTAACCCTAACTCTAGCCCGAACCCTAACCCTAACCCTTCCCCGAAGCCTGACCCTCACCCGTCCCCTAATCCTAACCCGTACGCTGACACTAACCCGCGCCCTCACACGTACGCTCCCCCTAAAGCGTTGTCGTACCCTCACCTGGACCCTAAACCGTCCCCGTCCCCTAACCCTAACCCTAGCCCGAACCCTAACCCTAACCCTTCCCCGAAGCCTGACCCTCACCCGTCCCCTAATCCTAACCCGTACGCTGACACTAACCTGCGCCCTCACACGTACACTCCCCCTAAAGCGTTGTCGTACCCTCACCTGGACCCTAAACCGTCCCAGTCCCCTAACCCTAACCCTTCCCCGAAGCCTGACCCTCACCCGTCCCCTAATCCTAACCCGTACGCTGATACTAACCCACGCCCTCACACTTACGCTCCCCATAAAGGGTTGTCGTACCCTCACCTGGACCCTAAACCGTCCCCGTCCCCTAACCCTAACCCTAGCCCGAACCCTAACCCTAACCCTTCCTCGAAGACTGACCCTCACCCGTCCCCTAATCCTAACCCGTACGCTGACACTAACCCTCGCCCTCACACGTACGCTCCCCCTAAAGCGTTGTCGTACCCTCACCTGGACCCTATACCGTCCCCGTCCCCTAACCCTAACCCTAGCCCGAACCCTAACCCTAACCCTTCCCCGAAGCCTGACCCTCACACGTCCCCTAATCCTAACCCGTACGCTGACGCTAACCCGCTCCCTCACACGTACGCTCCCCCTAAAGCGTTGTCGTACACTCACCTGGACCCTAAACAGTCCCCGTCCCCTAACCCTAACCCTAGCCCGAACCCTAACGCTAACTCTTCCCCGAAGCCTGACCCTCACCCGTCCCATAATCCTAACCCGTACGCTTACACTAACCCGTGCCCTCACACGTACGCTCCCCCTAAAGCGTTGTCGTACCCTCACCTGGACCCTAAACCGTCCCCGTCCCCTAACCCTAACCCTATCCCGAACCCTAACCCTAACCCTTCCCCGAAGCCTGAACCTCACCCGTCCCCTAATCCTAACCCGTACGCTGACACTAAACCGCGCCCTCACACGTACGCTCCCCCTAAAGCGTTGTCGTACCCTCACCTGGACCCTAAACCGTCCCCGTCCCCTATCCCTGACCCTAGCCCGAACCCTAACCCTAACCCTTCCCCGAAGCCTGACCCTCACCCGTCCCCTAATCCTAACCCGTACGCTGACACTAACCCGTGCCCTCACACGTACGCTCCCCCTAAAGCGTTGTCGTACCCTCACCTGGACCTTAAACCGTCCCCGTCCCCTAACCCTAACCCTATCCCGAACCCTAACCCTAACCCTTCCCCGAAGCCTGACCCTCACCCGTCCCCTAATCCTAACCCGTACGGTGACACTAACCCGCGCCCTCACACGTACGCTCCCCCTAAAGCGTTGTCGTACCCTCACCTGGACCCTAAACCGTCCCCGTCCCCTAACCCTAACCCTAGCCCGAACCCTAACCCTAACCCTTCCCCGAAGCCTGACCCTCACCCGTCCCCTAATCCTAACCCGTACGCTGACACTAACCCGTGCCCTCACACGTACGCTCCCCCTAAAGCGTTGTCGTACCCTCACCTGGACCCTAAACCGTCCCCGTCCCCTAACCCTAACCCTAGCCCGAACCCTAACCCTAACCCTTCCCCGAAGCCTGACCCTCACCCGTCCCCTAATCCTAACCCGTACGCTGACGCTAACCCGCGCCCTCACACGTACGCTCCCCCTAAAGCGTTGTCGTACACTCACCTGGACCCTAAACCGTCCCCGTCCCCTAACCCTAACCCTAGCCCGAACCCTAACCCTAACCCTTCCCCGAAGCCTGACCCTCACCCGTCCCCTAATCCTAACCCGTACGCTGACGCTAACCCGCGCCCTCACACGTACGCTCCCCCTAAAGCGTTGTCGTACCCTCACCTGGACCCTAAACCGTCCCCATCCCCTAAGCCTTACCCTAGCCCGAACCCTAACCCTAACCCTTCCCCGAAGCCTGACCCTCACCCGTCCCCTAATCCTAACCCGTACGCTGACACTAACCCGCGCCCTCACACGTACGCTCCCCCTAAAGCGTTGTCGTACCCTCATCTGGACCGTAAACCGTCCCCGTCCCCTAACCCTAACCCTAGCCCGAACCCTAACCCTAATTCTTCCCCGAAGCCTGACCCTCACCCGTCCCCTAATCCTAACCCGTACGCTTACAGTAACCCGCGCCCTCACACGTACGCTCCCCGTAAAGCGTTGTCGTACCCTCACCTGGACCCTAAACCGTCCCCGTCCCCTAACCCTAACCCTAACCCTTCCCCGAAGCCTGACCCTCACCCGTCCCCTAATCCTAACCCGTACGCTGACACTAACCAGCGTCCTCACACGTACGCTCCCCCTAAAGCGTTGTCGTACCCTCACCAGAACCCTAAACCGTCCCCATCCCCTAACCCTAACCCTAGCCCGAACCCTAACCCTAACCCTTCCCCGAAGCCTGACCCTCACCCGTCCCCTAATCCTAACCCGTACGCTGACACTAACCCACGGCCTCACACGTACGCTCCCCCTAAAGCGTTGTCGTACCCTCACCTGGACCCTAAACCGTCCCCGTCCCCTAACCCTAACCCTAGCCCGAACCCTAACCCTAACACTTCCCCGAAGCCTGACCCTCACCCGTCCCCTAATCCTAACCCGTACGCTGACACTAACCCGCGCCCTCACACGTACGCTCCCCCTAAAGCGTTGTCGTACCCTCACCTGGACCCTAAACCGTCCCCGTCCCCTAACCCTAACCCTAGCCCGCACCCTAACCCTAACCCTTCCCCGAAGCCTGACCCTCACCCGTCCCCTAATCCTAACCCGTACGCTGACACTAACCCGCGCCCTCACACCTACGCTCCCCCTAAAGCGTTGTCGTACCCTCACCTGGACCCTAAACCGTCCCCGTCCCCTAACACTAACCCTAGCCCGAACCCTAACCCTAACCCTTCCCCGAAGCCTGACCCTCACCCGTCCCATAATCCTAACCCGTACGCTGACACTAACCCGCGCCCTCACACGTACGCTCCCCCTAAAGCGTTGTCGTACCCTCATCTGGACCCTAAACCGTCCCCGTCCCCTAACCATAACCCTAGCCCGAACCCTAACCCTAACCCTTCCCCGAAGCCTGACCCTCACCCGTCCCCTAATCCTAACCCGTACGCTGACACTAACCCGCGCCCTCACACGTACGCTCCCCCTAAAGCATTGTCGTACCCTCACCTGGACCCTAAACCGTCCCCGTCCCCTAACCCTAACCCTAGCCCGAACCCTAACCCTAACCCTTCCCCGAAGCCTGACCCTCACCCGTCCCCTAATCCTAACCCGTACGCTGACACTAACCTGCGCCCTCACACGTACGCTCCCCCTAAAGCGTTGTCGTACCCTCACCTGGACACTAAACCGTCCCAGTCCCCTAACCCTAACCCTTCCCCGAAGCCTGACCCTCACCCGTCCCCTAATCCTAACCCGTACGCTGATACTAACCCACGCCCTCACACTTACGCTCCCCATAAAGCGTTGTCGTACCCTCACCTAGACCCTAAACCGTCCCCGTCCCCTAACCCTAACCCTAGCCCGAACCCTAACCCTAACCCTTCCTCGAAGACTGACCCTCACCCGTCCCCTAATCCTAACCCGTACGCTGACACTAACCCGCGCCCTCACACGTACGCTCCCCCTAAAGCGTTGTCGTACCCTCACCTGGACCCTAAACCGTCCCCGTCCCCTAACCCTAACCCTAGCCCGAACCCTAACCCTAACCCTTCCCCGAAGCCTGACCCTCACACGTCCCCTAATCCTAACCCGTACGCTGACGCTAACCCGCTCCCTCACACGTACGCTCCCCCTAAAGCGTTGTCGTACCCTCACCTGGACCCTAAACAGTCCCCGTCCCCTAACCCTAACCCTAGCCCGAACCCTAACCCTAACTCTTCCCCGAAGCCTGACCCTCACCCGTCCCATAATCCTAACCCGTACGCTGACACTAACCCGTGCCCTCACACGTACGCTCCCCCTAAAGCGTTGTCGTACCCTCACCTGGACCCTAAACCGTACCCGTCCCCTAACCCTAACCCTATCCCGAACCCTAACCCTAACCCTTCCCCGAAGCCTGAACCTCACCCGTCCCCTAATCCTAACCCGTACGCTGACACTAAACCGCGCCCTCACACGTACGCTCCCCCTAAAGCGTTGACGTACCCTCACCTGGACCCTAAACCGTCCCCGTCCCCTATCCCTAACCCTAGCCCGAACCCTAACCCTAACCCTTCCCCGAAGCCTGACCCTCACCCGTCCCCTAATCCTAACCCGTACGCTGACACTAACCCGCGCCCTCACACGTACGCTCCCCCTAAAGCGTTGTCGTACCCTCACCTGGACCTTAAACCGTCCCCGTCCCCTAACCCTAACCCTATCCCGAACCCTAACCCTAACCCTTCCCCGAAGCCTGACCCTCACCCGTCCCCTAATCCTAACCCGTACGGTGACACTAAACCGCGCCCTCACACGTACGCTCCCCCTAAAGCGTTGTCGTACCCTCACCTGGACCCTAAACCGTCCCCGTCCCCTAACCCTAACCCTAGCCCGAACCCTAACCCTAACCCTTCCCCGAAGCCTGACCCTCACCCGTCCCCTAATCCTAACCCGTACGCTGACACTAACCCGTGCCCTCACACGTACGCTCCCCCTAAAGCGTTGTCGTACCCTCACCTGGACCCTAAACCGTCCCCGTCCCCTAACCCTAACCCTAGCCCGAACCCTAACCCTAACCCTTCCCCGAAGCCTGACCCTCACCCGTCCCCTAATCCTAACCCGTACGCTGACGCTAACCCGCGCCCTCACACGTACGCTCCCCCTAAAGCGTTGTCGTACCCTCACCTGGACCCTAAACCGTCCCCGTCCCCTAACCCTAACCCTAGCCCGAACCCTAACCCTAACCCTTCCCCGAAGCCTGACCCTCACCCGTCCCCTAATCCTAACCAGTACGCTGACACTAACCCGCGCCCTCACACGTACGCTCCCCCTAAAGCGTTGTCGTACCCTCACCTGGACCCTAAACCGTCCCCGTCCCCTAACCCTAACCCTAGCCCGAACCCTAACCCTAACCCTTCCCCGAAGCCTGACCCTCACCCGTCCCCTAATCCTAACCCGTACGCTGACTCTAACCCGCGTCCTCACACGTACGCTCCCCCTAAAGCGTTGTCGTACCCTCACCTGGACCCTAAACCGTCCCCGTCCCCTAACCCTAACCCTAGCCCGAACCCTAACCCTAACCCTTCCCCGAAGCCTGACCCTCACCCGTCCCCTAATCCTAACCCGTACGCTGACGCTAACCCGCGCCCTCACACGTACGCTCCCCCTAAAGCGTTGTCGTACCCTCACCTGGACCCTAAACCGTCCCCGTCCCCTAACCCTAACCCTAGCCCGAACCCTACCCCTAACCCTTCCCCGAAGCCTGACCCTCACCCGTCCCCTAATCCTAACCCGTACGCTGACACTAACCCGTGCCCTCACACGTACGCTCCCCCTAAAACGTTGTCGTACCCTCACCTGGACCCTAAACCGTCCCCGTCCCCTAACCCTAACCCTAGCCCGAACCCTAACCCTAACCCTTCCCCGAAGCCTGACCCTCACCCGTCCCCTAATCCTAACCCGTACGCTGACGCTAACCCGCGCCCTCACACGTACGCTCCCCCTAAAGCGTTGTCGTACCCTCACCTGGACCCTAAACCGTCCCCGTCCCCTAACCCTAACCCTAGCCCGAACCCTACCCCTAACCCTTCCCCGAAGCCTGACCCTCACCCGTCCCCTAATCCTAACCCGTACGCTGACACTAACCCGTGCCCTCACACGTACGCTCCCCCTAAAACGTTGTCGTACCCTCACCTGGACCCTAAACCGTCCCCGTCCCCTAACCCTAACCCTAGCCCGAACCCTAACCCTAACCCTTCCCCGAAGCCTGACCCTCACCCGTCCCCTAATCCTAACCCGTACGCTGACGCTAACCCGCGCCCTCACACGTACGCTCCCCCTAAAGCGTTGACGTACCCTCACCTGGACCCTAAACCGTCCCCGTCCCCTATCCCTAACCCTAGCCCGAACCCTAACCCTAACCCTTCCCCGAAGCCTGACCCTCACCCGTCCCCTAATCCTAACCCGTACGCTGACACTAACCCGCGCCCTCACACGTACGCTCCCCCTAAAGCGTTGTCGTACCCTCACCTGGACCTTAAACCGTCCCCGTCCCCTAACCCTAACCCTATCCCGAACCCTAACCCTAACCCTTCCCCGAAGCCTGACCCTCACCCGTCCCCTAATCCTAACCCGTACGGTGACACTAAACCGCGCCCTCACACGTACGCTCCCCCTAAAGCGTTGTCGTACCCTCACCTGGACCCTAAACCGTCCCCGTCCCCTAACCCTAACCCTAGCCCGAACCCTAACCCTAACCCTTCCCCGAAGCCTGACCCTCACCCGTCCCCTAATCCTAACCCGTACGCTGACACTAACCCGTGCCCTCACACGTACGCTCCCCCTAAAGCGTTGTCGTACCCTCACCTGGACCCTAAACCGTCCCCGTCCCCTAACCCTAACCCTAGCCCGAACCCTAACCCTAACCCTTCCCCGAAGCCTGACCCTCACCCGTCCCCTAATCCTAACCCGTACGCTGACGCTAACCCGCGCCCTCACACGTACGCTCCCCCTAAAGCGTTGTCGTACCCTCACCTGGACCCTAAACCGTCCCCGTCCCCTAACCCTAACCCTAGCCCGAACCCTAACCCTAACCCTTCCCCGAAGCCTGACCCTCACCCGTCCCCTAATCCTAACCAGTACGCTGACACTAACCCGCGCCCTCACACGTACGCTCCCCCTAAAGCGTTGTCGTACCCTCACCTGGACCCTAAACCGTCCCCGTCCCCTAACCCTAACCCTAGCCCGAACCCTAACCCTAACCCTTCCCCGAAGCCTGACCCTCACCCGTCCCCTAATCCTAACCCGTACGCTGACACTAACCCGCGTCCTCACACGTACGCTCCCCCTAAAGCGTTGTCGTACCCTCACCTGGACCCTAAACCGTCCCCGTCCCCTAACCCTAACCCTAGCCCGAACCCTAACCCTAACCCTTCCCCGAAGCCTGACCCTCACCCGTCCCCTAATCCTAACCCGTACGCTGACGCTAACCCGCGCCCTCACACGTACGCTCCCCCTAAAGCGTTGTCGTACCCTCACCTGGACCCTAAACCGTCCCCGTCCCCTAACCCTAACCCTAGCCCGAACCCTACCCCTAACCCTTCCCCGAAGCCTGACCCTCACCCGTCCCCTAATCCTAACCCGTACGCTGACACTAACCCGTGCCCTCACACGTACGCTCCCCCTAAAACGTTGTCGTACCCTCACCTGGACCCTAAACCGTCCCCGTCCCCTAACCCTAACCCTAGCCCGAACCCTAACCCTAACCCTTCCCCGAAGCCTGACCCTCACCCGTCCCCTAATCCTAACCCGTACGCTGACGCTAACCCGCGCCCTCACACGTACGCTCCCCCTAAAGCGTTGTCGTACCCTCACCTGGACCCTAAACCGTCCCCGTCCCCTAAGCCTTACCCTAGCCCGAACCCTAACCCTAACCCTTCCCCGAAGCCTGACCCTCACCCGTCCCCTAATCCTAACCCGTACGCTGACACTAACCCGCGCCCTCACACGTACGCTCCCCCTAAAGCGTTGTCGTACCCTCACCTGGACCCTAAACCGTCCCCGTCCCCTAACCCTAACCCTAGCCCGAACCCTAACCCTAACTCTTCCCCGAAGGCTGACCCTCACCCGTCCCCTAATCCTAACCCGTACGCTTACACTAACCCGGGCCCTCACACGTACGCTCCCCCTAAAGCGTCGTCGTACCCTCACCTGGACCCTAAACCGTCCCCGTCCCCTAACCATAACCCTAGCCCGAACCCTAACCCTAACCCTTCCCCGAAGCCTGACCCTCACCCGTCCCCTAATCCTAACCCGTACGCTGACACTAACCCGCGCCCTCACACGTACGCTCCCCCTAAAGCATTGTCGTACCCTCACCTGGACCCTAAACCGTCCCCGTCCCCTAACCCTAACCCTAGCCCGAACCCTAACCCTAACCCTTCCCCGAAGCCTGACCCTCACCCGTCCCCTAATCCTAACCCGTACGCTGACACTAACCTGCGCCCTCACACGTACGCTCCCCCTAAAGCGTTGTCGTACCCTCACCTGGACACTAAACCGTCCCAGTCCCCTAACCCTAACCCTTCCCCGAAGCCTGACCCTCACCCGTCCCCTAATCCTAACCCGTACGCTGATACTAACCCACGCCCTCACACTTACGCTCCCCATAAAGCGTTGTCGTACCCTCACCTAGACCCTAAACCGTCCCCGTCCCCTAACCCTAACCCTAGCCCGAACCCTAACCCTAACCCTTCCTCGAAGACTGACCCTCACCCGTCCCCTAATCCTAACCCGTACGCTGACACTAACCCGCGCCCTCACACGTACGCTCCCCCTAAAGCGTTGTCGTACCCTCACCTGGACCCTAAACCGTCCCCGTCCCCTAACCCTAACCCTAGCCCGAACC
This sequence comes from Globicephala melas, assembly GCF_963455315.2. NCBI lineage: Eukaryota > Metazoa > Chordata > Mammalia > Artiodactyla > Delphinidae > Globicephala > Globicephala melas. The sequence goes on along the minus strand of NW_027207667.1, from coordinate 52,277 downwards.
CTAACCCTAACCCTTCCCCGAAGCCTGACCCTCACACGTCCCCTAATCCTAACCCGTACGCTGACGCTAACCCGCTCCCTCACACGTACGCTCCCCCTAAAGCGTTGTCGTACCCTCACCTGGACCCTAAACAGTCCCCGTCCCCTAACCCTAACCCTAGCCCGAACCCTAACCCTAACTCTTCCCCGAAGCCTGACCCTCACCCGTCCCATAATCCTAACCCGTACGCTGACACTAACCCGTGCCCTCACACGTACGCTCCCCCTAAAGCGTTGTCGTACCCTCACCTGGACCCTAAACCGTACCCGTCCCCTAACCCTAACCCTATCCCGAACCCTAACCCTAACCCTTCCCCGAAGCCTGAACCTCACCCGTCCCCTAATCCTAACCCGTACGCTGACACTAAACCGCGCCCTCACACGTACGCTCCCCCTAAAGCGTTGACGTACCCTCACCTGGACCCTAAACCGTCCCCGTCCCCTATCCCTAACCCTAGCCCGAACCCTAACCCTAACCCTTCCCCGAAGCCTGACCCTCACCCGTCCCCTAATCCTAACCCGTACGCTGACACTAACCCGCGCCCTCACACGTACGCTCCCCCTAAAGCGTTGTCGTACCCTCACCTGGACCTTAAACCGTCCCCGTCCCCTAACCCTAACCCTATCCCGAACCCTAACCCTAACCCTTCCCCGAAGCCTGACCCTCACCCGTCCCCTAATCCTAACCCGTACGGTGACACTAAACCGCGCCCTCACACGTACGCTCCCCCTAAAGCGTTGTCGTACCCTCACCTGGACCCTAAACCGTCCCCGTCCCCTAACCCTAACCCTAGCCCGAACCCTAACCCTAACCCTTCCCCGAAGCCTGACCCTCACCCGTCCCCTAATCCTAACCAGTACGCTGACACTAACCCGCGCCCTCACACGTACGCTCCCCCTAAAGCGTTGTCGTACCCTCACCTGGACCCTAAACCGTCCCCGTCCCCTAACCCTAACCCTAGCCCGAACCCTAACCCTAACCCTTCCCCGAAGCCTGACCCTCACCCGTCCCCTAATCCTAACCCGTACGCTGACGCTAACCCGCGCCCTCACACGTACGCTCCCCCTAAAGCGTTGTCGTACCCTCACCTGGACCCTAAACCGTCCCCGTCCCCTAACCCTAACCCTAGCCCGAACCCTACCCCTAACCCTTCCCCGAAGCCTGACCCTCACCCGTCCCCTAATCCTAACCCGTACGCTGACACTAACCCGTGCCCTCACACGTACGCTCCCCCTAAAACGTTGTCGTACCCTCACCTGGACCCTAAACCGTCCCCGTCCCCTAACCCTAACCCTAGCCCGAACCCTAACCCTAACCCTTCCCCGAAGCCTGACCCTCACCCGTCCCCTAATCCTAACCCGTACGCTGACGCTAACCCGCGCCCTCACACGTACGCTCCCCCTAAAGCGTTGTCGTACCCTCACCTGGACCCTAAACCGTCCCCGTCCCCTAACCCTAACCCTAGCCCGAACCCTACCCCTAACCCTTCCCCGAAGCCTGACCCTCACCCGTCCCCTAATCCTAACCCGTACGCTGACACTAACCCGTGCCCTCACACGTACGCTCCCCCTAAAACGTTGTCGTACCCTCACCTGGACCCTAAACCGTCCCCGTCCCCTAACCCTAACCCTAGCCCGAACCCTAACCCTAACCCTTCCCCGAAGCCTGACCCTCACCCGTCCCCTAATCCTAACCCGTACGCTGACGCTAACCCGCGCCCTCACACGTACGCTCCCCCTAAAGCGTTGACGTACCCTCACCTGGACCCTAAACCGTCCCCGTCCCCTATCCCTAACCCTAGCCCGAACCCTAACCCTAACCCTTCCCCGAAGCCTGACCCTCACCCGTCCCCTAATCCTAACCCGTACGCTGACACTAACCCGCGCCCTCACACGTACGCTCCCCCTAAAGCGTTGTCGTACCCTCACCTGGACCTTAAACCGTCCCCGTCCCCTAACCCTAACCCTATCCCGAACCCTAACCCTAACCCTTCCCCGAAGCCTGACCCTCACCCGTCCCCTAATCCTAACCCGTACGGTGACACTAAACCGCGCCCTCACACGTACGCTCCCCCTAAAGCGTTGTCGTACCCTCACCTGGACCCTAAACCGTCCCCGTCCCCTAACCCTAACCCTAGCCCGAACCCTAACCCTAACCCTTCCCCGAAGCCTGACCCTCACCCGTCCCCTAATCCTAACCCGTACGCTGACACTAACCCGTGCCCTCACACGTACGCTCCCCCTAAAGCGTTGTCGTACCCTCACCTGGACCCTAAACCGTCCCCGTCCCCTAACCCTAACCCTAGCCCGAACCCTAACCCTAACCCTTCCCCGAAGCCTGACCCTCACCCGTCCCCTAATCCTAACCCGTACGCTGACGCTAACCCGCGCCCTCACACGTACGCTCCCCCTAAAGCGTTGTCGTACCCTCACCTGGACCCTAAACCGTCCCCGTCCCCTAACCCTAACCCTAGCCCGAACCCTAACCCTAACCCTTCCCCGAAGCCTGACCCTCACCCGTCCCCTAATCCTAACCAGTACGCTGACACTAACCCGCGCCCTCACACGTACGCTCCCCCTAAAGCGTTGTCGTACCCTCACCTGGACCCTAAACCGTCCCCGTCCCCTAACCCTAACCCTAGCCCGAACCCTAACCCTAACCCTTCCCCGAAGCCTGACCCTCACCCGTCCCCTAATCCTAACCCGTACGCTGACACTAACCCGCGTCCTCACACGTACGCTCCCCCTAAAGCGTTGTCGTACCCTCACCTGGACCCTAAACCGTCCCCGTCCCCTAACCCTAACCCTAGCCCGAACCCTAACCCTAACCCTTCCCCGAAGCCTGACCCTCACCCGTCCCCTAATCCTAACCCGTACGCTGACGCTAACCCGCGCCCTCACACGTACGCTCCCCCTAAAGCGTTGTCGTACCCTCACCTGGACCCTAAACCGTCCCCGTCCCCTAACCCTAACCCTAGCCCGAACCCTACCCCTAACCCTTCCCCGAAGCCTGACCCTCACCCGTCCCCTAATCCTAACCCGTACGCTGACACTAACCCGTGCCCTCACACGTACGCTCCCCCTAAAACGTTGTCGTACCCTCACCTGGACCCTAAACCGTCCCCGTCCCCTAACCCTAACCCTAGCCCGAACCCTAACCCTAACCCTTCCCCGAAGCCTGACCCTCACCCGTCCCCTAATCCTAACCCGTACGCTGACGCTAACCCGCGCCCTCACACGTACGCTCCCCCTAAAGCGTTGTCGTACCCTCACCTGGACCCTAAACCGTCCCCGTCCCCTAAGCCTTACCCTAGCCCGAACCCTAACCCTAACCCTTCCCCGAAGCCTGACCCTCACCCGTCCCCTAATCCTAACCCGTACGCTGACACTAACCCGCGCCCTCACACGTACGCTCCCCCTAAAGCGTTGTCGTACCCTCACCTGGACCCTAAACCGTCCCCGTCCCCTAACCCTAACCCTAGCCCGAACCCTAACCCTAACTCTTCCCCGAAGGCTGACCCTCACCCGTCCCCTAATCCTAACCCGTACGCTTACACTAACCCGGGCCCTCACACGTACGCTCCCCCTAAAGCGTCGTCGTACCCTCACCTGGACCCTAAACCGTCCCCGTCCCCTAACCATAACCCTAGCCCGAACCCTAACCCTAACCCTTCCCCGAAGCCTGACCCTCACCCGTCCCCTAATCCTAACCCGTACGCTGACACTAACCCGCGCCCTCACACGTACGCTCCCCCTAAAGCATTGTCGTACCCTCACCTGGACCCTAAACCGTCCCCGTCCCCTAACCCTAACCCTAGCCCGAACCCTAACCCTAACCCTTCCCCGAAGCCTGACCCTCACCCGTCCCCTAATCCTAACCCGTACGCTGACACTAACCTGCGCCCTCACACGTACGCTCCCCCTAAAGCGTTGTCGTACCCTCACCTGGACACTAAACCGTCCCAGTCCCCTAACCCTAACCCTTCCCCGAAGCCTGACCCTCACCCGTCCCCTAATCCTAACCCGTACGCTGATACTAACCCACGCCCTCACACTTACGCTCCCCATAAAGCGTTGTCGTACCCTCACCTAGACCCTAAACCGTCCCCGTCCCCTAACCCTAACCCTAGCCCGAACCCTAACCCTAACCCTTCCTCGAAGACTGACCCTCACCCGTCCCCTAATCCTAACCCGTACGCTGACACTAACCCGCGCCCTCACACGTACGCTCCCCCTAAAGCGTTGTCGTACCCTCACCTGGACCCTAAACCGTCCCCGTCCCCTAACCCTAACCCTAGCCCGAACCCTAACCCTAACCCTTCCCCGAAGGCTGACCCTCACACGTCCCCTAATCCTAACCCGTACGCTGACGCTAACCCGCTCCCTCACACGTACGCTCCCCCTAAAGCGTTGTCGTACCCTCACCTGGACCCTAAACAGTCCCCGTCCCCTAACCCTAACCCTAGCCCGAACCCTAACCCTAACTCTTCCCCGAAGCCTGACCCTCACCCGTCCCATAATCCTAACCCGTACGCTGACACTAACCCGTGCCCTCACACGTACGCTCCCCCTAAAGCGTTGTCGTACCCTCACCTGGACCCTAAACCGTACCCGTCCCCTAACCCTAACCCTATCCCGAACCCTAACCCTAACCCTTCCCCGAAGCCTGAACCTCACCCGTCCCCTAATCCTAACCCGTACGCTGACACTAAACCGCGCCCTCACACGTACGCTCCCCCTAAAGCGTTGACGTACCCTCACCTGGACCCTAAACCGTCCCCGTCCCCTATCCCTAACCCTAGCCCGAACCCTAACCCTAACCCTTCCCCGAAGCCTGACCCTCACCCGTCCCCTAATCCTAACCCGTACGCTGACACTAACCCGCGCCCTCACACGTACGCTCCCCCTAAAGCGTTGTCGTACCCTCACCTGGACCTTAAACCGTCCCCGTCCCCTAACCCTAACCCTATCCCGAACCCTAACCCTAACCCTTCCCCGAAGCCTGACCCTCACCCGTCCCCTAATCCTAACCCGTACGGTGACACTAAACCGCGCCCTCACACGTACGCTCCCCCTAAAGCGTTGTCGTACCCTCACCTGGACCCTAAACCGTCCCCGTCCCCTAACCCTAACCCTAGCCCGAACCCTAACCCTAACCCTTCCCCGAAGCCTGACCCTCACCCGTCCCCTAATCCTAACCCGTACGCTGACACTAACCCGTGCCCTCACACGTACGCTCCCCCTAAAGCGTTGTCGTACCCTCACCTGGACCCTAAACCGTCCCCGTCCCCTAACCCTAACCCTAGCCCGAACCCTAACCCTAACCCTTCCCCGAAGCCTGACCCTCACCCGTCCCCTAATCCTAACCCGTACGCTGACGCTAACCCGCGCCCTCACACGTACGCTCCCCCTAAAGCGTTGTCGTACCCTCACCTGGACCCTAAACCGTCCCCGTCCCCTAACCCTAACCCTAGCCCGAACCCTAACCCTAACCCTTCCCCGAAGCCTGACCCTCACCCGTCCCCTAATCCTAACCAGTACGCTGACACTAACCCGCGCCCTCACACGTACGCTCCCCCTAAAGCGTTGTCGTACCCTCACCTGGACCCTAAACCGTCCCCGTCCCCTAACCCTAACCCTAGCCCGAACCCTAACCCTAACCCTTCCCCGAAGCCTGACCCTCACCCGTCCCCTAATCCTAACCCGTACGCTGACACTAACCCGCGTCCTCACACGTACGCTCCCCCTAAAGCGTTGTCGTACCCTCACCTGGACCCTAAACCGTCCCCGTCCCCTAACCCTAACCCTAGCCCGAACCCTAACCCTAACCCTTCCCCGAAGCCTGACCCTCACCCGTCCCCTAATCCTAACCCGTACGCTGACGCTAACCCGCGCCCTCACACGTACGCTCCCCCTAAAGCGTTGTCGTACCCTCACCTGGACCCTAAACCGTCCCCGTCCCCTAACCCTAACCCTAGCCCGAACCCTACCCCTAACCCTTCCCCGAAGCCTGACCCTCACCCGTCCCCTAATCCTAACCCGTACGCTGACACTAACCCGTGCCCTCACACGTACGCTCCCCCTAAAACGTTGTCGTACCCTCACCTGGACCCTAAACCGTCCCCGTCCCCTAACCCTAACCCTAGCCCGAACCCTAACCCTTCCCCGAAGCCTGACCCTCACCCGTCCCCTAATCCTAACCCGTACGCTGACGCTAACCCGCGCCCTCACACGTACGCTCCCCCTAAAGCGTTGTCGTACCCTCACCTGGACCCTAAACCGTCCCCGTCCCCTAACCCTAACCCTAGCCCGAACCCTACCCCTAACCCTTCCCCGAAGCCTGACCCTCACCCGTCCCCTAATCCTAACCAGTACGCTGACACTAACCCGTGCCCTCACACGTACGCTCCCCCTAAAACGTTGTCGTACCCTCACCTGGACCCTAAACCGTCCCCGTCCCCTAACCCTAACCCTAGCCCGAACCCTAACCCTAACCCTTCCCCGAAGCCTGACCCTCACCCGTCCCCTAATCCTAACCCGTACGCTGACGCTAACCCGCGCCCTCACACGTACGCTCCCCCTAAAGCGTTGACGTACCCTCACCTGGACCCTAAACCGTCCCCGTCCCCTATCCCTAACCCTAGCCCGAACCCTAACCCTAACCCTTCCCCGAAGCCTGACCCTCACCCGTCCCCTAATCCTAACCCGTACGCTGACACTAACCCGCGCCCTCACACGTACGCTCCCCCTAAAGCGTTGTCGTACCCTCACCTGGACCTTAAACCGTCCCCGTCCCCTAACCCTAACCCTATCCCGAACCCTAACCCTAACCCTTCCCCGAAGCCTGACCCTCACCCGTCCCCTAATCCTAACCCGTACGGTGACACTAAACCGCGCCCTCACACGTACGCTCCCCCTAAAGCGTTGTCGTACCCTCACCTGGACCCTAAACCGTCCCCGTCCCCTAACCCTAACCCTAGCCCGAACCCTAACCCTAACCCTTCCCCGAAGCCTGACCCTCACCCGTCCCCTAATCCTAACCCGTACGCTGACACTAACCCGTGCCCTCACACGTACGCTCCCCCTAAAGCGTTGTCGTACCCTCACCTGGACCCTAAACCGTCCCCGTCCCCTAACCCTAACCCTAGCCCGAACCCTAACCCTAACCCTTCCCCGAAGCCTGACCCTCACCCGTCCCCTAATCCTAACCCGTACGCTGACGCTAACCCGCGCCCTCACACGTACGCTCCCCCTAAAGCGTTGTCGTACCCTCACCTGGACCCTAAACCGTCCCCGTCCCCTAACCCTAACCCTAGCCCGAACCCTAACCCTAACCCTTCCCCGAAGCCTGACCCTCACCCGTCCCCTAATCCTAACCAGTACGCTGACACTAACCCGCGCCCTCACACGTACGCTCCCCCTAAAGCGTTGTCGTACCCTCACCTGGACCCTAAACCGTCCCCGTCCCCTAACCCTAACCCTAGCCCGAACCCTAACCCTAACCCTTCCCCGAAGCCTGACCCTCACCCGTCCCCTAATCCTAACCCATACGCTGACACTAACCCGCGTCCTCACACGTACGCTCCCCCTAAAGCGTTGTCGTACCCTCACCTGGACCCTAAACCGTCCCCGTCCCCTAACCCTAACCCTAGCCCGAACCCTAACCCTAACCCTTCCCCGAAGCCTGACCCTCACCCGTCCCCTAATCCTAACCCGTACGCTGACGCTAACCCGCGCCCTCACACGTACGCTCCCCCTAAAGCGTTGTCGTACCCTCACCTGGACCCTAAACCGTCCCCGTCCCCTAACCCTAACCCTAGCCCGAACCCTACCCCTAACCCTTCCCCGAAGCCTGACCCTCACCCGTCCCCTAATCCTAACCCGTACGCTGACACTAACCCGTGCCCTCACACGTACGCTCCCCCTAAAACGTTGTCGTACCCTCACCTGGACCCTAAACCGTCCCCGTCCCCTAACCCTAACCCTAGCCCGAACCCTAACCCTAACCCTTCCCCGAAGCCTGACCCTCACCCGTCCCCTAATCCTAACCCGTACGCTGACGCTAACCCGCGCCCTCACACGTACACTCCCCCTAAAGCGTTGTCGTACCCTCACCTGGACCCTAAACCGTCCCCGTCCCCTAAGCCTTACCCTAGCCCGAACCCTAACCCTAACCCTTCCCCGAAGCCTGACCCTCACCCGTCCCCTAATCCTAACCCGTACGCTGACACTAACCCGCGCCCTCACACGTACGCTCCCCCTAAAGCGTTGTCGTACCCTCACCTGGACCCTAAACCGTCCCCGTCCCCTAACCCTAACCCTAGCCCGAACCCTAACCCTAACTCTTCCCCGAAGGCTGACCCTCACCCGTCCCCTAATCCTAACCCGTACGCTTACACTAACCCGGGCCCTCACACGTACGCTCCCCCTAAAGCGTCGTCGTACCCTCACCTGGACCCTAAACCGTCCCCGTCCCCTAACCCTAACCCTAGCCCGAACCCTAACCCTAACCCTTCCCCGAAGCCTGACCCTCACCCGTCCCCTAATCCTAACCCGTACGCTGACACTAACCCGCGCCCTCACACGTACGCTCCCCCTAAAGCGTTGTCGTACACTCACCTGGACCCTAAATCGTCCCCGTCCCCTAACCCTAACCCTAGCCCGAACCCTAACCCTAACCCTTCCCCGAAGCCTGACCCTCACCCGTCCCCTAATCCTAACCCGTACGCTGACGCTAAACCGCGCCCTCACACGTACGCTCCCCCTAAAGCGTTGTCGTACACTCACCTGGACCCTAAACCGTCCCCGTCCCCTAACCCTAACCCTAGCCCGAACCCTAACCCTAACCCTTCCCCGAAGCCTGACCCTCACCCGTCCCCTAATCCTAACCCGTACGCTGACGCTAACCCACGCCCTCACACGTACGCTCCCCCTAAAGCGTTGTCGTACCCTCACCTGGACCCTAAACCATCCCCGTCCCCTAACCCTAACCCTAGCCCGAACCCTAACCCTAACACTTCCCCGAAGCCTGACCCTCAACCGTCCCCTAATCCTAACCCGTACGCTGACACTAACCCGCGCCCTCACACGTACGCTCCCCTTAAAGCGTTGTCGTACCCTCACCTGGACCCTAAACCGTCCCCGTCCCCTAACCCTAACCCTAGCCCGAACCCTAACCCTAACCCTTCCCCGAAGCCTGACCCTCAACCGTCCCCTAATCCTAACCCGTACGCTGACACTAACCCGTGCCCTCACACGTACGCTCGCCCTAAAGCGTTGTCGTACCCTCACCTGGACCCTAAACCGTCCCCGTCCCCTAACCCTAACCCTAGCCCGAACCCTAACCCTAACCCTTCCCCGAAGCCTGACCCTCACCCGTCCCCTAATCCTAACCCGTACGCTGACGCTAACCCGCGCCCTCACACGTACGCTCCCCCAAAAGCGTTGTCGTACCCTCACCTGGACCCTAAACCGTCCCCGTCCCCTAACCCTAACCCTAGCCCGAACCTTAACCCTAACCCTTCCCCGAAGCCTGACCCTCACCCGTCCCCTAATCCTAAACCGTACGCTGACACTAAGCCGCGCCCTCACACGTACGCTCCCCCTAAAGCTTTGTCGTACCCTCACCTGGACCCTAAACCGTCCCCGTCCCCTAACCCTAACCCTAGCCCGAACCCTAACCCTAACGCTTCCCCGAAGCCTGACCCTCACCCGTCCCCTAATCCTAACCCGTATGCTGACGCTAACCCGTGCCCTCACACGTACTCTCCCCCTAAAGCGTTGTCGTAGCCTCACCTGGACGCTAAACCGTCCCCGTCCCCTAACCCTAACCCTAGCCCGAACCCTAACCCTAACCCTTCCCCGAAGCCTGACCCTCACCCGTCCCCTAATCCTAACCCGTACGCTGACACTAACCCGCGCCCTCGCACGTACGCTCCCCCTAAAGCGTTTTCGTACCCTCACCTGGACCCTAAACCGTCCCCGTCCCCTAACCCTAACCCTAGCCCGAACCCTAACCCTAACCCTTCCCCGAAGCCTGACCCTCACCCGTCCCCTAATCCTAACCCGTACGCTGACACTAACCCACGCCCTCACACGTACGCTCCCCCTAAAGCGTTGTCGTACCCTCACCTGGACCCTAAACCGTCCCCGTCCCCTAACCCTAACCCTAGCCCGAACCCTAACCCTAACCATTCCCCGAAGCCTGACCCTCACCCGTCCCCTAATCCTAACCCGTACGCTGACACTAACCCACGCCCTCACACGTACGCTCCCCCTAAAGCGTTGTCGTACCCTCACCTGGACCCTAAACCGTCCCCGTCCCCTAACCCTAACCCTAGCCCGAACCCTAACCCTAACCATTCCCCGAAGCCTGACCCTCACCCGTCCCCTAATCCTAACCCGTACGCTGACACTAACCCACGCCCTCACACGTACGCTCCCCCTAAAGCGTTGTCGTACCCTCACCTGGACCCTAAACCGTCCCCGTCCCCTAACCCTAACCCTAGCCCGAACCCTAACCCTAACCATTCCCCGAAGCCTGACCCTCACCCGTCCCCTAATCCTAACCCGTACGCTGACACTAACCCACGCCCTCACACGTACGCTCCCCCTAAAGCGTTGTCGTACCCTCACCTGGACCCTAAACCGTCCCCGTCCCCTAACCCTAACCCTAGCCCGAACCCTAACCCTAACCATTCCCCGAAGCCTGACCCTCACCCGTCCCCTAATCCTAACCCGTACGCTGACACTAACCCACGCCCTCACACGTACGCTCCCCCTAAAGCGTTGTCGTACCCTCACCTGGACCCTAAACCGTCCCCGTCCCCTAACCCTAACCCTAGCCCTAACCCTAACCCTAACCCTTCCCCGAAGCCTGACCCTCACCAGTCCCCTAATCCTAACCCGTACGCTGACACTAAGCCGCACCTTCACACGTACGCTCCCCCTAAAGCTTTGTCGTACCCTCACCTGGACCCTAAACCGTCCCCGTCCCCTAACCCTAACCCTAGCCCGAACCCTAACCCTAACCCTTCCCCGAAGCCTGACCCTCACCCGTCCCCTAATCCTAACCCGTACGCTGACGCTAACCCGCGCCCTCACACGTACGCTCCCCCTAAAGCGTTGTCGTACCCTCACCTGGACCCTAAACCGTCCCCGTCCCCTAACCCTAACCCTAGCCCGAACCCTAACCCTAACCCTTCCCCGAAGCCTGACCCTCACCCGTCCCCTAATCCTAACCCGTACGCTGACAGTAACCCGCGCCCTCACACGTACGCTCCCCCTAAAGCGTTGTCGTACCCTCACCTGGACCCTAAACCGTCCCCGTCCCCTAACCCTAACCCTAGCCCGAAACCTAACCCTAACCCTTCCCCGAAGCCTGACCCTCACCCGTCCCCTAATCCTAACCAGTACGCTGACACTAACTCGTGCCCTCACACGTACGCTCCCCCTAAAGCGTTGTCGTACCCTCACCTGGACCCTAAACCGTCCCCGTCCCCTAACCCTAACCCTAGCCCGAACCCTAACCCTAACCCTTCCCCGAAGCCTGACCCTCACCCGTCCCCTAATCCTAACCCGTACGCTGACGCTAACCCGCGCCCTCACTCGTACGCTCCCCCTAAAGCGTTGTCGTACACTCACCTGGACCCTAAACCGTCCCCGTCCCCTAACCCTAACCCTAGCCCGAACCCTAACCCTAACCCTTCCCCGAAGCCTGACCCTCACCCGTCCCCTAATCCTAACCCGTACGCTGACGCTAACCCGCGCCCTCACACGTACGCTCCCCCTAAAGCGTTGTCGTACCCTCACCTGGACCCTAAACCGTCCCCGTCCCCTAAGCCTTACCCTAGCCCGAACCCTAACCCTAACCCTTCCCCGAAGCCTGACCCTCACCCGTCCCCTAATCCTAACCCGTACGCTGACGCTAACCCGCGCCCTCACACGTACGCTCCCCCTAAAGCGTTGTCGTACCCTCACCTGGACCCTAAACCGTCCCCGTCCCCTAACCCTAACCCTAGCCCGAACCCTACCCCTAACCCTTCCCCGAAGCCTGACCCTCACCCGTCCCCTAATCCTAACCCGTACGCTGACACTAACCCGCGCCCTCACACGTACGCTCCCCCTAAAACGTTGTCGTACCCTCACCTGGACCCTAAACCGTCCCCGTCCCCTAACCCTAACCCTAGCCCGAACCCTAACCCTAACCCTTCCCCGAAGCCTGACCCTCACCCGTCCCCTAATCCTAACCCGTACGCTGACACTAACCCGCGCCCTCACACGTACGCTCCCCCTAAAGCGTTGTCGTACACTCACCTGGACCCTAAATCGTCCCCGTCCCCTAACCCTAACCCTAGCCCGAACCCTAACCCTAACCCTTCCCCGAAGCCTGACCCTCACCCGTCCCCTAATCCTAAGCCGTACGCTGACGCTAAACCGCGCCCTCACACGTACGCTCCCCCTTAAGCGTTGTCGTACACTCACCTGGACCCTAAACCTTCCCCGTCCCCTAACCCTAACCCTGGCCCGAACCCTAACCCTAACCCTTCCCCGAAGCCTGACCCTCACCCGTCCCCTAATCCTAACCCGTACGCTGACGCTAACCCACGACCTCACACGTACGCTCCCCATAAAGCGTTGTCGTACCCTCACCTGGACCCTAAACCGTCCCCGTCCCCTAACCCTAACCCTAGCCCGAACCCTAACCCTAACACTTCCCCGAAGCCTGACCCTCAACCGTCCCCTAATCCTAACCCGTACGCTGACACTAACCCGCGCCCTCACACGTACGCTCCCCTTAAAGCGTTGTCGTACCCTCACCTGGACCCTAAACCGTCCCCGTCCCCTAACCCTAACCCTAGCCCGAACACTAACCCTAACCCTTCCCCGAAGCCTGACCCTCACCCGTCCCCTAATCCTAACCCGTATGCTGACACTAACCCGCGCCTTCACACGTACGCTCCCCCAAAAGCGTTGTCGTACCCTCACCTGGACCCTAAACCGTCCCCGTCCCCTAACCCTAACCCTAGCCCGAACCTTAACCCTAACCCTTCCCCGAAGCCTGACCCTCACCCGTCCCCTAATCCTAAACCGTACGCTGACACTAAGCCGCGCCCTCACACGTACGCTCCCCCTAAAGCTTTGTCGTACCCTCACCTGGACCCTAAACCGTCCCCGTCCCCTAACCCTAACCCTAGCCCGAACCCTAACCCTAACGCTTCCCCGAAGCCTGACCCTCACCCGTCCCGTAATCCTAACCCGTACACTGACGCGAACCCGTGCCCTCACACGTACGCTCCTTCTAAAGCGTTGTCGTACCCTCACCTGGACGCTAAACCGTCCCCGTCCCCTAACCCTAACCCTAGCCCGAACCCTAACCCTAACCCTTCCCCGAAGCCTGACCCTCACCCGTCCCCTAATCCTAACCCGTACGCTGACACTAACCCGCGCCCTCGCACGTACGCTCCCCCTAAAGCGTTTTCGTACCCTCACCTGGACCCTAAACCGTCCCCGTCCCCTAACCCTAACCCTAGCCCGAACCCTAACCCTAACCCTTCCCCGAAGCCTGACCCTCACCCGTCCCCTAATCCTAACCCGTACGCTGACACTAACCCGCGCCCTCACACGTACGCTCCCCCTAAAGCGTTGTCGTACACTCACCTGGACCCTAAACCGTCCCCGTCCCCTAACCCTAACCCTAGCCCGAACCCTAACCCTAACCCTTCCCCGAAGCCTGACACTCACCCGTCCCCTAATCCTAACCCGTACGCTGACGCTAACCCGCGCCCTCACAAGTACGCTCCCCCTAAAGCGTTGTCGTACACTCACCTGGACCCTAAACCGTCCCCGTCCCCTAACCCTAACCCTAGCCCGAACCCTAACCCTAACCCTTCCCCGAAGCCTGACCCTCACCCGTCCCCTAATCCTAACCCGTACGCTGACGCTAACCCGCGCCCTCACACGTACGCTCCCCCTAAAGCGTTGTCGTACCCTCACCTGGACCCTAAACCGTCCCCGTCCCCTAAGCCTTACCCTAGCCCGAACCCTAACCCTAACCCTTCCCCGAAGCCTGACCCTCACCCGTCCCCTAATCCTAACCCGTACGCTGACACTAACCCGCGCCCTCACACGTACGCTCCCCCTAAAGCATTGTCGTACCCTCACTTGGACTCTAAACCGTCCCCGTCCCCTAACCCTAACCCTAGCCCGAACCCTAACCCTAACCCTTCCCCGAAGCCTGACCCTCACCCGTCCCCTAATCCTAACCCGTACGCTAACACTAACCCGCGCCCTCACACGTACGCTCCCCCTAAAGCGTTGTCGTACCCTCACCTGGGCCCTAAACCGTCCCCGTCCCCTAACCCTAACCCTAGCCCGAACCCTAACCCTAACCCTTCCCCGAAGCCTGAACCTCACCCGTCCCCTAATCCTAACCCGTACGCTGACACTAACCCACGCCCTCACACGTACGCTCCCCCTAAAGCGTTGTCGTACCCTCACCTGGACCCTAAACCGTCCCCGTCCCCTAACCCTAACACTAGCCCGAACCCTAACCCTAACCCTTCCCCGAAGCGTGACACTCACCCGTCCCCTAATCCTAACCCGTACGCTGACACTAACCCGCGCCCTCACACGTACGCTCCCCCTAAAGCATTGTCGTACCCTCACCTGGACCCTAAACCGTCCCCGTCCCCTAACCCTAACCCTAGCCCGAACCCTAACCCTAACCCTTCCCCGAAGCCTGACCCTCACCCGTCCCCTAATCCTAACCCGTACGCTGACAGTAACCCGCGCCCTCACACGTACGCTCCCCCTAAAGCGTTGTCGTACCCTCACCTGGACCCTAAACCGTCCCCGTCCCCTAACCCTAACCCTAGCCCGAACCCTAACCCTAACGCTTCCCCGAAGCCTGACTCTCACCCGTCCCCTAATCCTAACCCGTACGCTGACGCTAACCCGTGCCCTCACACGTACGCTCCCCCTAAAGCGTTGGCGTACCCTCACCTGGACGCTAAACCGTCCCCGTCCCCTAACCCTAACCCTAGCCCGAACCCTAACCCTAACCCTTCCCCGAAGCCTGACCCTCACCCGTCCCCTAATCCTAACCCGTACGCTGACACTAACCCGCGCCCTCGCACGTACGCTCCCCCTAAAGCGTTTTCGTACCCTCACCTGGACCCTAAACCGTCCCCGTCCCCTAACCCTAACCCTAGCCCGAACCCTAACCCTAACCCTTCCCCGAAGCCTGACCCTCACCCGTCCCCTAATCCTAACCCGTACGCTGACACTAACCCACGCCCTCACACGTACGCTCCCCCTAAAGCGTTGTCGTACCCTCACCTGGACCCTAAACCGTCCCCGTCCCCTAACCCTAACCCTAGCCCGAACCCTAACCCTAACCCTTCCCCGAAGCCTGACCCTCACCCGTCCCCTAATCCTAACCCGTACGCTGACACTAACCCTCGCCCTCACACGTACGCTCCCCCTAAAGCGTTGTCGTACCCTCACCTGGACCCTAAACCGTCCCCGTCCCCTAACCCTAACCCTAGCCCGAACCCTAACCCTAACCCTTCCCCGAAGCCTGACCCTCACCCGTCCCCTAATCCTAACCCGTACGCTGACACTAACCCACGCCCTCACACGTACGCTCCCCCTAAAGCGTTGTCGTACCCTCACCTGGACCCTAAACCGTCCCCGTCCCCTAACCCTAACCCTAGCCCGAACCCTAACCCTAACCCTTCCCCGAAGCCTGACCCTCACCAGTCCCCTAATCCTAACCCGTACGCTGACACTAAGCCGCACCTTCACACGTACGCTCCACCTAAAGCTTTGTCGTACCCTCACCTGGACCCTAAACCGTCCCCGTCCCCTAACCCTAACCCTAGCCCGAACCCTAACCCTAACCCTTCCCCGAAGCCTGACCCTCACCCGTCCCCTAATCCTAACCCGTACGCTGACGCTAACCCGCGCCCTCACACGTACGCTCCCCCTAAAGCGTTGTCGTACCCTCACCTGGACCCTAAACCGTCCCCGTCCCCTAACCCTAACCCTAGCCCGAACCCTAACCCTAACCCTTCCCCGAAGCCTGACCCTCACCCGTCCCCTAATCCTAACCCGTACGCTGACACTAACCCGCGCCGTAACACGTACGCTCCCCCTAAAGCGTTGTCGTACCCTCACCTGGACCCTAAACCGTCCCCGTCCCCTAATCCTAACCCTAGCCCGAACCCTAACCCTATCCCTTCCCCAAAGCCTGACCCTCACCCGTCCCCTAATCCTAACCCGTACGCTGACACTAACACGCGCCCTCACACGTACGCTCCCCCTAAAGCGTTGTCGTACCCTCACCTGGACCCTAAACCTTCCCCGTACCCTAACCCTAACCCTAGCCCGAACCCTAACCCTAACACTTCCCCGAAGCCTGACACTCACCCGTCCCCTAATCCTAACCCGTACGCTGACACTAACCCGCGCCCTCACATGTACGCTCCCCCTAAAGCGTTGTCGTACCCTCACCTGGACCCTAAACCGTCCCCGTCCCCTAACCCTAACCCTAGCCCGAACCCTAACCCTAACCCTTCCCCGAAGCCTGACCCTCACCCGTCCCCTAATCCTAACCCGTACGCTGACACTAACCCACGCCCTCACACGTACGCTCCCCTTAAAGCGTTGTCGTACCCTCACCTGGACCCTAAACCGTCCCCGTCCCCTAACCCTAACCCTAGCCCGAACCCTAACCCTAACCCTTCCCCGAAGCCTGACCCTCACCCGTCCCCTAATCCTAACCCGTATGCTGACACTAACCCACGCCCTCACACGTACGCTCCCCCTAAAGCGTTGTCGTACCCTCACCTGGACCCTAAACCGTCCCCGTCCCCTAACCCTAACCCTAGCCCGAACCCTAACCCTAACCCTTCCCCGAAGCCTGACCCTCACCCGTCCCCTAATCCTAACCCGAACGCTGACACTAAGCCGCGCCCTCACACGTACGCTCCCCCTAAAGCGTTGTCGTACCCTCACCTGGACCCTAAACCGTCCCCGTCCCCTAAACCTAACCCTAGCCCGAACCCTAACCCTAACCCTTCCCCGAAGCCTGACCCTCACCCGTCCCCTAATCCTAACCCGTACGCTGACACTAACCCGCGCCCTCACACGTACCCTCCCCTTAAAGCGTTGTCGTACCCTCACCTGGACCCTAAACCGTCCCCGTCCCCTAACCCTAACCCTAGCCCGAACCCTAACCCTAACCCTTCCCAGAAGCCTGACCCTCACCCGTCCCCTAATCCTAACTCGTACGCTGACACTAAGCCGCGCCCTCACACGTACGCTCCCCCTAAAGCGTTGTCGTACCCTCATCTGGACCCTAAACAGTCCCCGTCCCCTAACCCTAACCCTTGCCCGAACCCTAACCCTAACCCTTCCCCGAAGCCTGACCCTCACCCGTCCCCTAATCCTAACCCGTACGCTGACACTAAGCCGCGCCCTCACACGTACGCTCCCCCTAAAGCGTTGTCGTACCCTCACCTGGACCCTAAACCGTCCCCGTCCCCTAACCCTAACCCTAGCCCGAACCCTAACCCTAACCCTTCCCCGAAGCCTGACCCTCACCAGTCCCCTAATCCTAACCCGTACGCTGTCACTAAGCCGCACCTTCACACGTACGCTCCCCCTAAAGTGTTGTCGTACCCTCACCTGGACACTAAACCGTCCCCGTCCCCTAACCCTAACCCTAGCCCGAACCCTAACCCTAACCCTTCCCAGAAGCCTGACCCTCACCCGTCCCCTAATCCTAAACCGTACGCTGACGCTAACCCGCGCCCTCACACGTACGCTCCCCCTAAAGCGTTGTCGTACCCTCACCTGGACCCTAAACCTTCCCCGTCCCCTAACCCTAACCCTAGCCCGAACCCTAACCCTAACCCTTCCCCGAAGCCTGACCCTCACCCGTCCCCTAATCCTAACCCGTACGCTGACACTAACCCGCGCCCTAACACGTACGCTCCCCCTAAAGCGTTGTCGTACCCTCACCTGGACCCTAAACCGTCCCCGTCCCCTAATCCTAACCCTCGCCCGAACCCTAACCCTATCCCTTCCCCAAAGCCTGACCCTCACCCGTCCCCTAATCCTAACCCGTACGCTGACACTAACCCGCGCCCTCACACGAACGCTCCCCCTAAAGCGTTGTCGTACCCTCACCTGGACCCTAAACCGTCCCCGTCCCCTAACCCTAACCCTAGCTCGAACCCTAACCCTAACCCTTCCCCGAAGCCTGACCCTCACAAGTCCCCTAATCCTAACCCGTACGCTGACACTAAGCCGCACCTTCACACGTACGCTCCCCCTAAATTGTTGTCGTACCCTCACCTGGACCCTAAACCGTCCCCGTCCCCTAACCCTAACCCTAGCCCGAACCCTAACCCTAACCCTTCCCCGAAGCCTGACCCTCACCCGTCCCCTAATCCTAACCCGTACGCTGACGCTAACCCGCGCCCTCACATGTACGCTCCCCCTAAAGCGTTGTCGTACCCTCACCTGGACCCTAAACCGTCCCCGTCCCCTAACCCTAACCCTAGCCCGAACCCTAACCCTAAACCTTCCCAGAAGCCTGACCCTCACCCGTCCCCTAATCCTAACCCGTACGCTGACACTAAGCCGCGCCCTCACACGTACGCTCCCCCTAAAGCGTTGTCGTACCCTCACCTGGACCCTAAACAGTCCCCGTCCCCTAACCCTAACCCTTGCCCGAACCCTAACCCTAACCCTTCCCCGAAGCCTGACCCTCACCCGTCCCCTAATCCTAACCCGTACGCTGACACTAAGCCGCGCCCTCACACGTACGCTCCCCCTAAAGCGTTGTCGTACCCTCACCTGGACCCTAAACCGTCCCCGTCCCCTAACCCTAACCCTAGCCCGAACCCTAACCCTAACGCTTCCCCGAAGCCTGACCCTCACCCGTCCCCTAATCCTAACCCGTACGCTGACGCTAACCCGTGCCCTCACACGTACGCTCCCCCTAAAGCGTTGTCGTACCCTCACCTGGACGCTAAACCGTCCCCGTCCCCTAACCCTAACCCTAGCCCGAACCCTAACCCTAACCCTTCCCCGAAGCCTGACCCTCACCCGTCCCCTAATCCTAACCCGTACGCTGACACTAACCTGCGCCCTCGCACGTATGCTCCACCTAAAGCGTTGTCGTACCCTCACCTGGACCCTAAACCGTCCCCGTCCCCTAACCCTAACCCTAGCCCGAACCCTAACCCTAACCCTTCCCCGAAGCCTGACCCTCACCCGTCCCCTAATCCTAACCCGTACGCTGACACTAAGCCGCGCCCTCACACGTACGCTCCCCCTAAAGCGTTGTCGTACCCTCACCTGGACCCTAAACCGTCCCCGTCCCCTAAACCTAACCCTAGCCCGAACCCTAACCCTAACCCTTCCCCGAAGCCTGACCCTCACCAGTCCCCTAATCCTAACCCGTACGCTGACACTAAGCCGCACCTTCACACGTACGCTCCCCCTAAAGTGTTGTCGTACCCTCACCTGGACCCTAAACCGTCCCCGTCCCCTAACCCTAACCCTAGCCCGAACCCTAACCCTAACCCTTCCCCGAATCCTGACCCTCACCCGTCCCCTAATCCTAACCCGTACGCTGACGCTAACCCGCGCCCTCACACGTACGCTCCCCCTAAAGCGTTGTCGTACCCTCACCTGGACCCTAAACCGTCCCCGTCCCCTAAACCTAACCCTAGCCCGAACCCTAACCCTAACCCTTCCCCGAAGCCTTACCCTCACCCGTCCCCTAATCCTAACCCGTACGCTGACACTAACCCGCGCCCTCACACGTACGCTCCCCTTAAAGCGTTGTCGTACCCTCACCTGGACCCTAAACCGTCCCCTTCCCCTAACCCTAACCCTAGCCGGAACCCTAACCCTAACCCTTCCCAGAAGCCTGACCCTCACCCGTCCCCTAATCCTAACCCGTACGCTGACACTAAGCCGCGCCCTCACACGTACGCTCCCCCTAAAGCTTTGTCGTACCCTCACCTGGACCCTAAACCGTCCCCGTCCCCTAACCCTAACCCTAGCCCGAACCCTAACCCTAACGCTTCCCCGAAGCCTGACCCTCACCCGTCCCCTAATCCTAGCCCGTACGCTGACGCTAACCCGTGCCCTCACACGTATGCTCCCCCTAAAGCGTTGTCGTACCCTCACCTGGACGCTAAACCGTCCCCGTCCCCTAACCCTAACCCTAGCCCGAACCCTAACCCTAACCCTTCCCCGAAGCCTGACCCTCACCCGTCCCCTAATCCTAACCCGTACGCTGACACTAACCCGCGCCCTCGCACGTACGCTCCCCCTAAAGCGTTGTCGTACCCTCACCTGGACCCTAAACCGTCCCCGTCCCCTAACCCTAACCCTAGCCCGAACCCTAACCCTAACCCTTCCCCGAAGCCTGACCCTCACCCGTCCCCTAATCCTAACCCGTACGCTGACACTAACCCACGCCCTCACACGTACGCTCCCCCAAAGCGTTGTCGTACCATCACCTGGACCCTAAACCGTCCCCGTCCCCTAACCCTAACCCTAGCCCGAACCCTAACCCTAACCCTTCCCCGAAGCCTGACCCTCACCCGTCCCCTAATCCTAACCCGTACGCTGACACTAACCCGCGCCCTCACACGTACGCTCCCCCTAAAGCGTTGTCGTACCCTCACCTGGACCCTAAACCGTCCCCGTCCCCTAACCCTAACCCTAGCCCGAACCCTAACCCTAACACTTCCCCGAAGCCTGACCCTCACCCGTCCGCTAATCCTAACCCGTACGCTGACACTAACCCACGCCCTCACACGTACGCTCCCCCTAAAGCGTTGTCGTACCCTCACCTGGACCCTAAACCGTCCCCGTCCCCTAACCCTAACCCTAGCCCGAACCCTAACCCTAACCCTTCCCCGAAGCCTGACCCTCACCAGTCCCCTAATCCTAACCCGTACGCTGACACTAAGCCGCACCTTCACACGTACGCTCCCCCTAAAATGTTGTCGTACCCTCACCTGGACCCTAAACCGTCCCCGTCCCCTAACCCTAACCCTAGCCCGAACCCAAACCCTAACCCTTCCCCGAAGCCTGACCCTCACCCGTCCCCTAATCCTAACCCGTACGCTGACGCTAACCCGCGCCCTCACACGTACACTCCCCCTAAAGCGTTGTCGTACCCTCACCTGGACCCTAAACCGTCCCCGTCCCCTAACCCTAACCCTAGCCCGAACCCTAACCCTAACCCTTCCCCGAAGCCTGACCCTCACCCGTCCCCTAATCCTAACCCGTACGCTGACTCTAACCCGCGCCCTAACACGTACGCTCCCCCTAAAGCGTTGTCGTACCCTCACCTGGACCCTAACCCGTCCCCGTCCCCTAATCCTAACCCTAGCCCGAACCCTAACCCTATCCCTTCCCCAAAGCCTGACCCTCACCCGTCCCCTAATCCTAACCCGTACGCTGACACTAACACGCGCCCTCACACGTACGCTCCCCCTAAAGCGTTGTCGTACCCTCACCTGGACCCTAAACCTTCCCCGTACCCTAACCCTAACCCTAGCCCGAACCCTAACCCGAACACTTCTCCGAAGCCTGAACCTCACCCGTCCCCTAATCCTAACCCGTACGCTGACGCTAACCCGCGCCCTCACACGTACGCTCCCCCTAAAGCGTTGTCGTACCCTCACCTGGACCCTAAACCGTCCCCGTCCCCTAACCCTAACCCTAGCCCGAACCCTAACCCTAACACTTCCCCGAAGCCTGACCCTCACCCGTCCCCTAATCCTAACCCGTACGCTGACACTAACCCGCGCCCTCACACGTACGCTCCCCCTAAAGCGTTGTCGTACCCTCACCTGGACCCTAAACCGTCCCCGTCCCCTAACCCTAACCCTAGCCCGAACCCTAACCCTAACCCTTCCCCGAAGCCTGACCCTCACCCGTCCCCTAATCCTAACCCGTACGCTGACACTAACCCGCGCCCTCACACGTACGCTCCCCTTAAAGCGTTGTCGTACCCTCACCTGGACCCTAAACCGTCCCCGTCCCCTAACCCTAACCCTAGCCCGAACCCTAACCCTAAACCTTCCCCTAAGCCTGACCCTCACCCGTCCCCTAATCCTAAACCGTACGCTGACACTAAGCCGCGCCCTCACAGGTACGCTCCCCCTAAAGCGTTGTCGTACCCTCACCTGGACCCTAAACCGTCCCCGTCCCCTAACCCTAACCCTAGCCCGAACCCTAACCCTAACCCTTCCCCGAAGCCTGACCCTCACCCGTCCCCTAATCCTAACCCGTACGCTGACACTAACCCGCGCCCTCACACGTACGCTCCCCTTAAAGCGTTGTCGTACCCTCACCTGGACCCTAAACCGTCCCCGTCCCCTAACCCTAGTCCTAGCCCGAACCCTAACCCTAACCCTTCCCCTAAGCCTGACCCTCACCCGTCCCCTAATCCTAACCCGTACGCTGACACTAAGCCGTGCCCTCACACGTACGCTCCCCCTATAGCGTTGTCGTACCCTCACCTGGACCCTAAACCGTCCCCGTCCCCTAACCCAAACCCTAGCCCGAACCCTAACCCTAACCCTTCCCCGAAGCCTGACCCTCACCTGTCCCCTAATCCTAACCCGTACGCTGACACTAAGCAGCGCCCTCACACGTACGCTCCCCCTAAAGCGTTGTCGTACCCTCACCTGGACCCTAAACCGTCCCCGTCCCCTAACCCTAACCCTAGCCCGAACCCTAACCCTAACCCTTCCCCGAAGCCTGACCCTCACCCGTCCCCTAATCCTAACCCGTACGCTGACACTAACCCGCGCCCTCACACGTACGCTCCCCTTAAAGCGTTGTCGTACCCTCACCTGGACCCTAAACCGTCCCCGTCCCCTAACCCTAACCCTAGCCCGAACCCTAACCCTAACCCTTCCCCTAAGCCTGACCCTCACCCGTCCCCTAATCCTAACCCGTACGCTGACACTAACCCGCGCCCTCGCACGTACGCTCGCCCTAAAGCGTTGTCGTACCCTCACCTGGACCCTAAACCGTCCCCGTCCCCTAACCCTAACCCTAGCCCGAACCCTAACCCTAACCCTTCCCCGAAGCCTGACCCTCACCCGTCCCCTAATCCTAACCCGTACGCTGACACTAACCCACGCCCTCACACGTACGCTCCCCCAAAGCGTTGTCGTACCATCACCTGAACCCTAAACCGTCCCCGTCCCCTAACCCTAACCCTAGCCCGAACCCTAACCCTAACCCTTCCCCGAAGCCTGACCCTCACCCGTCCCCTAATCCTAACCCGTACGCTGACACTAACCCGCGCCCTCACACGTACGCTCCCCCTAAAGCGTTGTCGTACCCTCACCTGGACCCTAAACCGTCCCCGTCCCCTAACCCTAACCCTAGCCCGAACCCTAACCCTAACCCTTCCCCGAAGCCTGACCCTCACCCGTCCGCTAATCCTAACCCGTACGCTGACACTAACCCACGCCCTCACACGTACGCTCCCCCTAAAGCGTTGTCGTACCCTCACCTGGACCCTAAACCGTCCCCGTCCCCTAACCCTAACCCTAGCCCGAACCCTAACCCTAACCCTTCCCCGAAGCCTGACCCTCACCAGTCCCCTAATCCTAACCCGTACGCTGACACTAAGCCGCACCTTCACACGTACGCTCCCCCTAAAATGTTGTCGTACCCTCACCTGGACCCTAAACCGTCCCCGTCCCCTAACCCTAACCCTAGCCCGAACCCAAACCCTAACCCTTCCCCGAAGCCTGACCCTCACCCGTCCCCTAATCCTAACCCGTACGCTGACGCTAACCCGCGCCCTCACACGTACACTCCCCCTAAAGCGTTGTCGTACCCTCACCTGGACCCTAAACCGTCCCCGTCCCCTAACCCTAACCCTAGCCCGAACCCTAACCCTAACCCTTCCCCGAAGCCTGACCCTCACCCGTCCCCTAATCCTAACCCGTACGCTGACTCTAACCCGCGCCCTAACACGTACGCTCCCCCTAAAGCGTTGTCGTACCCTCACCTGGACCCTAACCCGTCCCCGTCCCCTAATCCTAACCCTAGCCCGAACCCTAACCCTATCCCTTCCCCAAAGCCTGACCCTCACCCGTCCCCTAATCCTAACCCGTACGCTGACACTAACACGCGCCCTCACACGTACGCTCCCCCTAAAGCGTTGTCGTACCCTCACCTGGACCCTAAACCTTCCCCGTACCCTAACCCTAACCCTAGCCCGAACCCTAACCCGAACACTTCTCCGAAGCCTGAACCTCACCCGTCCCCTAATCCTAACCCGTACGCTGACGCTAACCCGCGCCCTCACACGTACGCTCCCCCTAAAGCGTTGTCGTACCCTCA
Organism: Globicephala melas; assembly: GCF_963455315.2. NCBI lineage: Eukaryota > Metazoa > Chordata > Mammalia > Artiodactyla > Delphinidae > Globicephala > Globicephala melas. The sequence goes on along the minus strand of NW_027207667.1, from coordinate 27,831 downwards.
CCTGGACCCTAAACCGTCCCCGTCCCCTAACCCTAACCCTAGCCCGAACCCTAACCCTAACACTTCCCCGAAGCCTGACCCTCACCCGTCCCCTAATCCTAACCCGTACGCTGACACTAACCCGCGCCCTCACACGTACGCTCCCCCTAAAGCGTTGTCGTACCCTCACCTGGACCCTAAACCGTCCCCGTCCCCTAACCCTAACCCTAGCCCAAACCCTAACCCTAACCCTTCCCCGAAGCCTGACCCTCACCCGTCCCCTAATCCTAACCCGTACGCTGACACTAACCCGCGCCCTCACACGTACGCTCCCCTTAAAGCGTTGTCGTACCCTCACCTGGACCCTAAACCGTCCCCGTCCCCTAACCCTAACCCTAGCCCGAACCCTAACCCTAAACCTTCCCCTAAGCCTGACCCTCACCCGTCCCCTAATCCTAAACCGTACGCTGACACTAAGCCGCGCCCTCACACGTACGCTCCCCCTAAAGCGTTGTCGTACCCTCACCTGGACCCTAAACCGTCCCCGTCCCCTAACCCTAACCCTAGCCCGAACCCTAACCCTAACCCTTCCCCGAAGCCTGACCCTCACCCGTCCCCTAATCCTAACCCGTACGCTGACACTAACCCGCGCCCTCACACGTACGCTCCCCTTAAAGCGTTGTCGTACCCTCACCTGGACCCTAAACCGTCCCCGTCCCCTAACCCTAGCCCTAGCCCGAACCCTAACCCTAACCCTTCCCCTAAGCCTGACCCTCACCCGTCCCCTAATCCTAACCCGTACGCTGACACTAAGCCGCGCCCTCACACGTACGCTCCCCCTATAGCGTTGTCGTACCCTCACCTGGACCCTAAACCGTCCCCGTCCCCTAACCCAAACCCTAGCCCGAACCCTAACCCTAACCCTTCCCCGAAGCCTGACCCTCACCTGTCCCCTAATCCTAACCCGTACGCTGACACTAAGCAGCGCCCTCACACGTACGCTCCCCCTAAAGCGTTGTCGTACCCTCACCTGGACCCTAAACCGTCCCCGTCCCCTAACCCTAACCCTAGCCCGAACCCTAACCCTAACCCTTCCCCGAAGCCTGACCCTCACCCGTCCCCTAATCCTAACCCGTACGCTGACACTAACCCGCGCCCTCACACGTACGCTCCCCTTAAAGCGTTGTCGTACCCTCACCTGGACCCTAAACCGTCCCCGTCCCCTAACCCTAACCCTAGCCCGAACCCTAACCCTAACCCTTCCCCTAAGCCTGACCCTCACCCGTCCCCTAATCCTAACCCGTACGCTGACACTAAGCCGCGCCCTCACACGTACGCTCCCCCTAAAGCGTTGTCGTACCCTCACCTGGACCCTAAACCGTCCCCGTCCCCTAACCCTAACCCTTGCCCGAACCCTAACCCTAACCCTTCCCCGAAGCCTGACCCTCACCCGTCCCCTAATCCTAACCCGTACGCTGACACTAACCCGCGCCCTCACACGTACGCTCCCCCTAAAGCGTTGTCGTACCCTCACATAGACCCTAAACCGTCCCCGTCCCCTAACCCTAACCCTAGCCCGAACCCTAACCCTAACCCTTCCCCGAAGCCTGACCCTCACCAGTCCCCTAATCCTAACCCGTACGCTGACACTAAGCCGCACCTTCACACGTACGCTCCCCCTAAAGTGTTGTCGTACCCTCACCTGGACCCTAAACCGTCCCCGTCCCCTAACCCTAACCCTAGCCCGAACCCTAACCCTAACCCTTCCCCGAAGCCTGACCCTCACCCGTCCCCTAATCCTAACCCGTACGCTGACACTAAGCCGCGCCCTCACATGTACGCTCCCCCTAAAGCGTTGTCGTACCCTCACCTGGACCCTAAATCGTCCCCGTCCCCTAACCCTAACCCTTGCCCGAACCCTAACCCTAACCCTTCCCCGAAGCCTGACCCTCACCCGTCCCCTAATCCTAACCCGTACGCTGACACTAAGCCGCGCCCTCACACGTACGCTCCCCCTAAAGTGTTGTCGTACCCTCACCTGGACCCTAAACCGTCCCCGTCCCCTAACCCTAACCCTAGCCCGAACCCTAACCCTAACCCTTCCCCGAAGCCTGACCCTCACCCGTCCCCTAATCCTAACCCGTATGCAGACGCTAACACGCGCCCTCACACGTACGCTCCCCCTAAAGCGTTGTCGTACCCTCACCTGGACCCTAAACCTTCCCCGTACCCTAACCCTAACCCTAGCCCGAACCCTAACCCTAACCCTTCCCCGAAGCCTGACCCTCACCCGTCCTCTAATCCTAACCCGTACGCTGACGCTAACCCGCGCCCTCACACGTACGCTCCCCCTAAAGCGTTGTCGTACCCTCACCTGGACCCTAAACCGTCCCCGTCCCCTAACCCTAACCCTAGCCCGAACCCTAACCCTAACCCTTCCCCGAAGCCTGACCCTCACCCGTCCCCTAATCCTAACCCGTACGCTGACACTAAGCCGCGCCCTCACACGTACGCTCCCCCTAAAGTGTTGTCGTACCCTCACCTGGTCCCTAAACCGTCCCCGTCCCCTAACCCTAACCCTAGCCCGAACCCTAACCCTAACCCTTCCCCGAAGCCTGACCCTCACCCGTCCCCTAATCCTAACCCGTACGCTGACGCTAACCCGCACCCTCACACGTACGCTCCCCCTAAAGCGTTGTCGTACCCTCACCTGGACCCTAAACCGTCCCCGTCCCCTAACCCTAACCCTAGCCCGAACCCTAACCCTAACCCTTCCCCGAAGCCTGACCCTCACCCGTCCCCTAATCCTAACCCGTACGCTGACACTAAGCCGCGCCCTCACACGTACGCTCCCCCTAAAGCGTTGTCGTACCCTCACCTGGTCCCTAAACCGTCCCCGTCCCCTAACCCTAACCCTAGCCCGAACCCTAACCCTAACCCTTCCCCGAAGCCTGACCCTCACCCGTCCCCTAATCCTAACCCGTACGCTGACACTAACCCGCGCCCTCACACGTACGCTCCCCTTAAAGCGTTGTCGTACCCTCACCTGGACCCTAAACCGTCCCCGTCCCCTAACCCTAACCCTAGCCCGAACCCTAACCCTAACCCTTCCCCTAAGCCTGACCCTCACCCGTCCCCTAATCCTAACCCGTACGCTGACACTAAGCCGCGCCCTCACACGTACGCTCCCCCTAAAGTGTTGTCGTACCCTCACCTGGACCCTAAACCGTCCCCGTCCCCTAACCCTAACCCTAGCCCGAACCCTAACCCTAACCCTTCCCCGAAGCCTGACCCTCACCCGTCCCCTAATCCTAACCCGTACGCTGACACTAACCCGCGCCCTCACACGTACGCGCCCCCTAAAGCGTTGTCGTACCCTCACCTGGACCCTAAACCGTCCCCGTCCCCTAACCCTAACCCTAGCCCGAACCCTAACCCTAACCCTTCCCCGAAGCCTTACCCTCACCCGTCCCCTAATCCTAACCCGTACGCTGACACTAAGCCGCGCCCTCACACGTACGCTCCCGCTAAAGCGTTGTCATACCCTCACCTGGACCCTAAACCGTCCCCGTCCCCTAACCCTAACCCTTGCCCGAACCCTAACCCTAACCCTTCCCCGAAGCCTTACCCTCACCCGTCCCCTAATCCTAACCCGTACGCTGACACTAACCCGCGCCCTCACACGTACGCTCCCCCTAAAGCGTTGTCGTACCCTCACGTAGACCCTAAACCGTCCCCGTCCCCTAACCCTAACCCTAGCCCGAACCCTAACCCTAACCCTTCCCCGAAGCCTGACCCTCACCCGTCCCCTAATCCTAACCCGTACGCTGACACTAACCCGCGCCCTCACACGTACGCTCCCCCTAAAGCGTTGTCATACCCTCACCTGGACCCTAAACCGTCCCCGTCCCCGAACCCTAACCCTAGCCTGAACCCTAACCCTAACCCTTCCCCGAAGCCTGACCCTCACCCGTCCCCTAATCCTAACCCGTACGCTGACACTAACCCGCGCCCTCACACGTACGCACCCCCTAAAGCATTGTCGTACCCTCACCTGGACCCTAAACCGTCCCCGTCCCCTAACCCTAACCCTAGCCCGAACCCTAACCCTAACCCTTCCCCGAAGCCTGACCCTCACGCATCCCCTAATCCTAACCCGTACGATGACACTAACCCACGCCCTCACACGTACGCTCCCCCTAAAGCGTTGTCGTACCCTCACCTGGACCCTAAACCGTCCCCGTCCCCTAACCCTAACCCTAGCCCGAACCCTAACCCTAACCCTTCCCCTAAGCCTGACCCTCACCCGTCCCCTAATCCTAACCCGTACGCTGACACTAAGCCGCGCCCTCACACGTACGCTCCCCCTAAAGCGTTGTCGTACCCTCACCTGGACCCTAAACCGTCCCCGTCCCCTAACCCTAACCCTAGCCCGAACCCTAACCCTAACCCTTCCCCGAAGCCTTACCCTCACCCGTCCCCTAATCCTAACCCGTACGCTGACACTAAGCCGCGCCCTCACACGTACGCTCCCCCTAAAGCGTTGTCGTACCCTCACCTGGACCCTAAACAGTCCCCGTCCCCTAACCCTAACCCTTGCCCGAACCCTAACCCTAACCCTTCCCCGAAGCCTGACCCTCACCCGTCCCCTAATCCTAACCCGTACGCTGACACTAACCCGCGCCCTCACACGTACGCTCCCCCTAAAGCGTTGTCGTACCCTCACATAGACCCTAAACCGTCCCCGTCCCCTAACCCTAACCCTAGCCCGAACCCTAACCCTAACCCTTCCCCGAAGCCTGACCCTCACCAGTCCCCTAATCCTAACCCGTACGCTGAAACTAAGCCGCACCTTCACACGTACGCTCCCCCTAAAGTGTTGTCGTACCCTCACCTGGACCCTAAACCGTCCCCGTCCCCTAACCCTAACCCTAGCCCGAACCCTAACCCTAACCCTTCCCCGAAGCCTGACCCTCACCCGTCCCCTAATCCTAACCCGTACGCTGACACTAAGCCGCGCCCTCACATGTACGCTCCCCCTAAAGCGTTGTCGTACCCTCACCTGGACCCTAAATCGTCCCCGTCCCCTAACCCTAACCCTTGCCCGAACCCTAACCCTAACCCTTCCCCGAAGCCTGACCCTCACCCGTCCCCTAATCCTAACCCGTACGCTGACACTAAGCCGCGCCCTCACACGTACGCTCCCCCTAAAGTGTTGTCGTACCCTCACCTGGACCCTAAACCGTCCCCGTCCCCTAACCCTAACCCTAGCCCGAACCCTAACCCTAACCCTTCCCCGAAGCCTGACCCTCACCCGTCCCCTAATCCTAACCCGTATGCAGACACTAACACGCGCCCTCACACGTACGCTCCCCCTAAAGCGTTGTCGTACCCTCACCTGGACCCTAAACCTTCCCCGTACCCTAACCCTAACCCTAGCCCGAACCCTAACCCTAACCCTTCCCCGAAGCCTGACCCTCACCCGTCCTCTAATCCTAACCCGTACGCTGACGCTAACCCGCGCCCTCACACGTACGCTCCCCCTAAAGCGTTGTCGTACCCTCACCTGGACCCTAAACCGTCCCCGTCCCCTAACCCTAACCCTAGCCCGAACCCTAACCCTAACCCTTCCCCGAAGCCTGACCCTCACCCGTCCCCTAATCCTAACCCGTACGCTGACACTAAGCCGCGCCCTCACACGTACGCTCCCCCTAAAGTGTTGTCGTACCCTCACCTGGTCCCTAAACCGTCCCCGTCCCCTAACCCTAACCCTAGCCCGAACCCTAACCCTAACCCTTCCCCGAAGCCTGACCCTCACCCGTCCCCTAATCCTAACCCGTACGCTGACGCTAACCCGCACACTCACACGTACGCTCCCCCTAAAGCGTTGTCGTACCCTCACCTGGACCCTAAACCGTCCCCGTCCCCTAACCCTAACCCTAGCCCGAACCCTAACCCTAACCCTTCCCCGAAGCCTGACCCTCACCCGTCCCCTAATCCTAACCCGTACGCTGACACTAAGCCGCGCCCTCACACGTACGCTCCCCCTAAAGCGTTGTCGTACCCTCACCTGGTCCCTAAACCGTCCCCGTCCCCTAACCCTAACCCTAGCCCGAACCCTAACCCTAACCCTTCCCCGAAGCCTGACCCTCACCCGTCCCCTAATCCTAACCCGTACGCTGACACTAACCCGCGCCCTCACACGTACGCTCCCCTTAAAGCGTTGTCGTACCCTCACCTGGACCCTAAACCGTCCCCGTCCCCTAACCCTAACCCTAGCCCGAACCCTAACCCTAACCCTTCCCCTAAGCCTGACCCTCACCCGTCCCCTAATCCTAACCCGTACGCTGACACTAAGCCGCGCCCTCACACGTACGCTCCCCCTAAAGTGTTGTCGTACCCTCACCTGGACCCTAAACCGTCCCCGTCCCCTAACCCTAACCCTAGCCCGAACCCTAACCCTAACCCTTCCCCGAAGCCTGACCCTCACCCGTCCCCTAATCCTAACCCGTACGCTGACACTAACCCGCGCCCTCACACGTACGCGCCCCCTAAAGCGTTGTCGTACCCTCACCTGGACCCTAAACCGTCCCCGTCCCCTAACCCTAACCCTAGCCCGAACCCTAACCCTAACCCTTCCCCGAAGCCTTACCCTCACCCGTCCCCTAATCCTAACCCGTACGCTGACACTAAGCCGCGCCCTCACACGTACGCTCCCCCTAAAGCGTTGTCATACCCTCACCTGGACCCTAAACCGTCCCCGTCCCCTAACCCTAACCCTTGCCCGAACCCTAACCCTAACCCTTCCCCGAAGCCTTACCCTCACCCGTCCCCTAATCCTAACCCGTACGCTGACACTAACCCGCGCCCTCACACGTACGCTCCCCCTAAAGCGTTGTCGTACCCTCACGTAGACCCTAAACCGTCCCCGTCCCCTAACCCTAACCCTAGCCCGAACCCTAACCCTAACCCTTCCCCGAAGCCTGACCCTCACCCGTCCCCTAATCCTAACCCGTACGCTGACACTAACCCGCGCCCTCACACGTACGCTCCCCCTAAAGCGTTGTCATACCCTCACCTGGACCCTAAACCGTCCCCGTCCCCGAACCCTAACCCTAGCCTGAACCCTAACCCTAACCCTTCCCCGAAGCCTGACCCTCACCCGTCCCCTAATCCTAACCCGTACGCTGACACTAACCCGCGCCCTCACACGTACGCTCCCCCTAAAGCATTGTCGTACCCTCACCTGGACCCTAAACCGTCCCCGTCCCCTAACCCTAACCCTAGCCCGAACCCTAACCCTAACCCTTCCCCGAAGCCTGACCCTCACGCATCCCCTAATCCTAACCCGTACGATGACACTAACCCACGCCCTCACACGTACGCTCCCCCTAAAGCGTTGTCGTACCCTCACCTGGACCCTAAACCGTCCCCGTCCCCTAACCCTAACCCTAGCCCGAACCCTAACCCTAACCCTTCCCCGAAGCCTGACCCTCACCCGTCCCCTAATCGTAACCCGTACGCTGACACTAACCCGCGCCCTCACACGTACGCTCCCCCTAAAGCGTTGTCGTACCCTCACCTGGACCCTAAACCGTCCCCGTCCCCTAACCCTAACCCTAGCCCGAACCCTAACCCTAACCCTTCCCCGAAGCCTGACCCTCACCCGTCCCCTAATCATAACCCGTACGCTGACACTAACCCGCGCCCTCACACGTACGCTCCCCCTAAAGCGTTGTCGTACCCTCACCTGGACCCTAAACCGTCCCCGTCCCCTAACCCTAACCCTAGCCCAAACCCTAACCCTAACCCTTCCCCGAAGCCTGACCCTCACCCGTCCCCTAATCCTAACCCGTACGCTGACACTAACCCGCGCCCTCACACGTACGCACCCCCTAAAGCGTTGTCGTACCCTCACCTGGACCCTAAACCGTCCCCGTCCCCTAACCCTAACCCTAGCCCAAACCCTAACCCTAACCCTTACCCGAAGCCTGACCCTCACCCGTCCCCTAATCCTAACCCGTACGCTGACACTAAGCCGCGCCCTCACACGTACGCTCCCCCTAAAGCGTTGTCGTACCCTCACCTGGACCCTAAACCGTCCCCATCCCCTAACGATAACCCTAGCCTGAACTCTAACCCTAACCCTTCCCCGAAGCCTGACCCTCACCCGTCCCCTAATCCTAACCCGTACGCTGACACTAACCCGCGCCCTCACACGTACGCTCCCCCTAAAGCGTTGTCGTACCCTCACCTGGACCCTAAACCGTCCCCATCCCCTAACACTAAACCTAGCCCGAACCCTAACCCTAACCCTTCCCCGAAGCCTGACCCTCACCAGTCCCCTAATCCCAACCCGTACGCTGACACTAACCCGCGCCCCCACACGTACGCTCCCCGTAAAGCGTTGTCGTACCCTCACCTGGACCCTAAACCTTAGCCGTCCCCTAACCCTAACCCTAGCCCGAACCCTAACCCTAACCCTTCCCCGAAGCCTGACCCTCACCCGTCCCCTAATCCTAACCCGTACGCTGACACTAACCCGCGCCCTCACACGTACGCTCCCCCTAAAGCGTTGTCGTACCCTCACCTGGACCCTAAACCGTACCCGTCCCCTAACCCTAACCCTAGCCCGAACCCTAACCCTAACCCTTCCCCGAAGCCTGACCCTCCCCCGTCCCCTAATCCTAACCCGTACGCTGACATTAACCCGCGCCCTCACACGTATGCTCCCCCTAAAGCGTTGTCGTACCCTCACCTGGACCCTAAACCGTCCCAGTCCCCTAACCCGAACCCTAGCCCGAACCCTAACCCTAACCCTTCCCCGAAGCCTGACCCTCACCCGTCCCCTAATCCTAACCCGTACGCTGACACTAACCCGTGCCCTCACATGTACGCTCCTCCTAAAGCGTTTTCATACCCTCACCTGGACCCTAAACCGTCCCCGTCCTCTAACCCTAACCCTAGCCCGAACACTAACCCTAACCCTTCCCCGAAGCCTGACCCTCACCCGTCCCATAATCCTAACCCGGACGCTGACACTAACCCGTGCCCTCACACGTACGTTCCCCCTAAAGCGTTGTCGTACCCTCACCTGGACCCTAAACCGTCCCCGTCCCCTAACCCTAACCCTAGCCCGAACCCTATCCCTAAACCTTCCCCGAAGCCTGACCCTCACCCGTCCTCTAATCCTAACCCGTACGCTGACACTAACCCGCGCCCGCACACGTACGCTCCCCCTAAAGCGTTGTCGTACCCTCACCTGGACCCTAAACCGTCCCCGTCCCCTAGCCCTAACCCTAGCCCGAACCCTAACCCTAACCCTTCCCCGAAGCCTGACCCTCACCCGTCCCCTAATCCTAACCCGTACGCTGACACTAACCCGTGCCCTCACATGTACGCTCCCCCTAAAGCGTTTTCATACCCTCACCTGGACCCTAAACCGTCCCCGTCCCCTAACCCTAACCCTAGCCCGAACCCTAACCCTAACCCTTCCCCGAAGCCTGACCCTCACCCGTCCCCTAATCCTAACCCGGACGCTGACACTAACCCGCACCCTCACACGTATGCTCCCCCTAAAGCGTTTTCGTACCCTCACCTGGACCCTAAACCGCCCCGTCCCCTAACCCTAACCCTAGCCCTAACCCTAACCCTAACCCTTCCCCGAAGCCTGACCCTCACCCGTCCCCTAATCCTAACCCGTACGCTGACACTAACCCATGCCCTCACACGTACGCTCCCCCTAAAGCATTGTCGTACCCTCACCTGGACCCTAAACCGTCCCCGTCCCCTAACCCTAACCCTAGCCCGAACCCTAACCCTAATCATTCCCCGAAGCCTGACCCTCCCCCGTCCCCTAATCCTAACCCGTACGCTGACATTAACCCGCGCCCTCACACGTACGCTCCCCCTAAAGCGTTGTCGTACCCTCACCTGGACCCTAAACCGTCCCCGTCCCCTAACCCTAACCCTAGCCCGAACCCTAACCCTAACCCTTCCCCGAAGCCTGACCCTCACCCGTCCCCTAATCCTAACCCGTACGCTGACACTAACCCGTGCCCTCACATGTACGCTCCCCCTAAAGCGTTTTCATACCCTAACCTGGACCCTAAACCGTCCCCGTCCCCTAACCCTAACCCTAGCCCGAACCCTAACCCTAACCCTTCCCCGAAGCCTGACCCTCACCCGTCCCATAATCCTAACCCGGACGCTGACACTAACCCGCGCCCTCACACGTACGTTCCCCCTAAAGCGTTGTCGTACCCTCACCTGGACCCTAAACCGTCCCCGTCCCCTAACCCTAACCCTAGCCCGAACCCTAACCCTAACCCTTCCCCGAAGCCTGACCCTCAGCCGTCCCCTAATCCTAACCCGTACGCTGACACTAACCCGTGCCCTCACACGTACGCTCCCCCTAAAGCGTTGTCGTACCCTCACCTGCACCCTAAACCGTCCCCGTCCCCTAACCCTAACCCTAGCCCGAACCCTAACCCTAACCCTTCCCCGAAGCCTGACCCTCACCCGTCCCCTAATCCTAACCCGTACGCTGACACTAACCCGTGCCCTCACATGTACGCTCCCCCTAAAGCGTTTTCATACCCTCACCTGGACCCTAAACCGTCCCCGTCCCCTAACCCTAACCCTAGCCCGAACCCTAACCCTAACCCTTCCCCGAAGCCTGACCCTCACCCGTCCCCTAATCCTAACCCGGACGCTGACACTAACCCGCGCCCTCACACGTATGCTCCCCCTAAAGCATTGTCGTACCATCACCTGGACCCTAAACCGCCCCGTCCCCTAACCCTAACCCTAACCCGAACCCTAACCCTAACCCTTCCCCGAAGCCTGACCCTCACCCGTCCCCTAATCCTAACCCGTACGCTGACACTAAGCCGCGCCCTCACACGTACGCTCCCCCTAAAACGTTGTCGTACCCTCACCTGGACCCTAAACCGTCCCCGTCCCCTAACCCTAACCCTAGCCCGAACCCTAACCCTAACCCTTCCCCGAAGCCTGACCCTCACCCGTCCCCTAATCCTAACCCGTACGCTGACACTAACCCGCGCCCTCACACGTACGTTCCCCCTAAAGCGTTGTCGTACCCTCACCTGGACCCTAAACCGTCCCCGTCCCCTAACCCTAACCCTAGCCCGAACCCTATCCCTAAACCTTGCCCGAAGCCTGACCCTCACCCGTCACCTAATCCTAACCCGTACGATGACACTAACCCGCACCCTCACACGTTCGCTCCCCCTAAAGCGTTGTCGAACCCTCAACTGGACCCTAAACCGTCCCCGTTCCCTAACCCTAACCCTAGCCCGAATCCTATCCCTAACCCCTACCCGAAGCCTTACCCTCACCCGTCCCCTAATCCTAACCCGTACGCTGACACTAACCCATGCCCTCACACGTACGCTCCCACTAAAGCGTTGTCGTACCCTCACCTGGACCCTAAACCGTCCCCGTTCCCTAACCCTAACCCTAGCCCGGAGCCTAACCCTAACCCTTCCCCGAAGCCTGACCCTCAGCCGTCCCCTAATCCTAACGCGTACACTGACACTAACCTGCGCCCTCACACGTATGCTCCCCCTAAAGAGTTGTCGTACCCTCACCTGGACCCTAAACCGTCCCCGTCCCCTAACCCTAACCCTAGCCCGAATCCTAACCCTAACCCTTCCCCGAAGCCTGACCCTCACCCGTCCCCTAATCCTAACCCGTACGCTGACACTAACCCGCCCCCTCACATGTACGCTCCCCCTAAAGCGTTGTCGTACCCTCACCTGGACCCTAAACCGTCCCCGTTCCCTAACCCTAACCCTAGCCCGAACCCTAACCCTAACCCTTCCCCGAAGCCTGACCCTCACCCGTCCCCTAATCCTAACCCATACGCTGACACTAATCCGCGCCCTCACATGTACGCTCCCCCTAAAGAATTGTCGTACCCGCACCTGGACCCTAAACCGTCCCCGTCCCCTAACCCTAACCCTAGCCCGAACCCTAACCCTAACCCTTCCCCGAAGCCTGACCCTCACCCGTCCCCTAATCCTAACCCGTACGCTGACACTAACCCATGCACTCACACGTACGCTTCCCCTAAAGCGTTGTCGTACCCTCACCTGGATACTAAACTGTCCCCATCCCCTAACCCTAACCCTAGCCCGAACTCTAACCCTAACCCTTCCCCGAAGCCTGACCCTCAACCGTCCCCTAATCCTAACCCATACGCTGACAATAACCCGCGCCCTCACACGTACGCTCCCCCTAAAGCGTTGTCGTACCCTCACCTGGACCCTAAACCGTCCCCATCCCCTAACCCTAACCCTAGCCCGAACCCTAACCCTAACCCTTCCCCGAAGCCTGACACTCACCCGTCCCCTAATCCTAACCCGTACGCTGACACTAACCCGCGCCCTCACATGTACGCTATCCCTAAAGCGTTGTCGTACCCTCACCTGGACCCTAAACCATCCCCGTCCCCTAACCCTAACCCTAGCCCGAACCCTAAACCTAACCCATCCCCGAAGCCTGACCCTGAATATATTCTGGAAAAAACGCATACGCACTTTTTGGCCAACCAAACAAGCTCGCAAAGGAAATGTGCACTACAATGAAGTCTCACTTCCCCCCGGTCAAAAGGGCCATCTGAAAAAAAGTGTAAAATCCAGAAAGGCAGGACAGTCCATGGAGAACTGGGAACCTTGTTATGCTTATGGGCGGGATGTAAATTGCCAACAGCCACTCGGGAGAAGTGTATGGTGTTTCGTGAAACATCTAAAAAACAAAGCAACAGAGCCTAGGGCACTTCCACTTATGGTCCTATAGCTTAGGGAAAGGAAAATCAAAAAGACAAAGCCACCCCAAAATTTGGGACGGCTCTGTTTACAAGAACCTCGTTTACGGTACAAGTTCAATATCGCAGAAAGTGAAAAATGGATGAAGAAGTTGTGGTACTTACGTACAATGCAATATCACTCAGCAATGACATCTATGTCATCAGGCCCATAGCAGCATAATGAGTGGATTCAGGTATGATGATTCTAACTGAAAGAAGTCACACAGAAAAAGAAACATCATAAGATATCACTAATACACAAAATGTAAACTTGGCTACACAGGAACTGGATTACAAAAGAGAACAGGGTCTCAAATTTAGAAAACCAACTTATGCTTGCTTAAGGGGAAAGGTGAGTTGCGGTGCTGCATAAAACCAGAGATTGAAATGAGCACAGATAAAGTTCCTTAAGCCAAATATGGAATACACAAGAGCTACTCCTTGCTCAACGACATGAACTCAACACCCCATATTAAACGCCTAAGAATGTACCTGACTAGTAAGTATCTTAAAACCTATGGATTGCTATGTCTCCAAAAGGGAATCAAGCATGTGTACAGGGGCATAAACGCAGCAGTGATAGGATTGGAGAGGTTCGGTGAGCAAATGAAGACCCTTTGAAGTCATATTGCATGGTACCCATTCCACGGGTCTCAACTCTCCAGGTGTAAGGGATTCTTCCTTCAGCTAAAACATGCATGTGGAACCCAGAGTATGATCAACCGTGTGATCGGGAGACGTGTTCAAATATATCTCCGTTCTCGTCCCCTGCTACTCGGGTGCAACATTCCAGATGCTTTACTAACACACTCCCGACTTTTTGAGTCAGTGCCTTTAACCTCCTGTTTGGCCCAGTTTGCAGTTTCTGCGGAAGAAGAACAGGAATAGGGAGAACCAATGAGAGACAAGCTGGAGGTGTCTGGACGGGCAAATTTAACTCTCATTTCCCACCAGGAGGAGGAATTAACCAAAGGCTCAGCGTGCTGTGCCGGAACCAGATTAGGGCCTGAAGCAATCCTGCGGTGTTGCGGCCAGCTCACAAGAAAGCGAGTTGAAGAAAGGAGCTCAGGGGCACTGTAATTCACAAACCTGCAGAGTTATAAATGACAGCTATCATCCAAAAATATACTGAAGTAAGGCTGCCAAGAGGACTTGAAAGCGGGGCAGAATTGCAGGAAACCAATTTCAGGAGGTAGACTGGAATTGCATTTAAAGCATAGGAAAAGAGGCAGAACGTCCACAATGATGCACTTGGCCAAAAGGGGCTTATGCGTTTTTTCCTGAATATATTCAGGAAAAAATGCATACGCCCTTTTTGGCCAACCAAGCAAGCTTGCAAAGGAAATCTGCACTACAATGAAGTCTCACTTCCCCCCGGTCAAAAGGGCCATCTGAAAAAAGTGTAAAATCCAGAAAGGCAGGACAGTCCATGGAGAACTGGGAACCTTGTTATGCTTATGGGCGGGATGTAAATTGCCAACAGCCACTCGGAAGAAGTGTATGGTGTTTCCTGAAACGTCTAAAAAACAAAGCAACAGAGCCTAGGGCACTTCCACTTATGGTCCTATAGCTTAGGGAAAGGAAAATCAAAAAGACACAGCCACCCCAAAGTTTGGGACGGCTCTGTTTACAAGAACCTCGTTTACGGTACAAGTTCAATATCGCAGAAAGTGAAAAATGGATGAAGAAGTTGTGGTACTTACGTACAATGCAATATCACTCAGCAATGACATCTATGTCATCAGGCCCGTAGCAGCATAATGAGTGGATTCAGGTATGATGATTCTAACTGAAATAAGTCCCACAGAAAAAGAAACATCATAAGATATCACTAATACACAAAATGTAAACTTGGCTACACAGGAACTGGATTACAAAAGAGAACAGGGTCTCAAATTTAGAAAACCAACTTATGCTTGCTTAAGGGGAAAGGTGAGTTGGGGTGCTGCATAAAACCAGAGATTGAAATGAGCACAGATAAAGTTCCTTAAGCCAAATATGGAATACACAAGAGCTACTCCTTGCTCAACGACATGAACTCAACACCCCATATTAAACGCCTAAGAATGTACCTGACTAGTAAGTATCTTAAAACCTATGGATTGCTATGTCTCCAAAAGGGAATCAAGCATGTGTACAGGGGCATAAACGCAGCAGTGATAGGATTGGAGAGGTTCGGTGAGCAAATGAAGACCCTTTGAAGTCATATTGCATGGTACCCATTCCACGGGTCTCAACTCTCCAGGTGTAAGGGATTCTTCCTTCAGCTAAAACATGCATGTGGAACCCAGAGTATGATCAACCGTGTGATCGGGAGACGTGTTCAAATATATCTCCGTTCTCGTCCCCTGCTACTCGGGTGCAACATTCCAGATGCTTTACTAACACACTCCCGACTTTTTGAGTCAGTGCCTTTAACCTCCTGTTTGGCCCAGTTTGCAGTTTCTGCGGAAGAAGAACAGGAATAGGGAGAACCAATGAGAGACAAGCTGGAGGTGTCTGGACGGGCAAATTTAACTCTCATTTCCCACCAGGAGGAGGAATTAACCAAAGGCTCAGCGTGCTGTGCCGGAACCAGATTAGGGCCTGAAGCAATCCTGCGGTGTTGCGGCCAGCTCACAAGAAAGCGAGTTGAAGAAAGGAGCTCAGGGGCACTGTAATTCACAAACCTGCAGAGTTATAAATGACAGCTATCATCCAAAAATATACTGAAGTAAGGCTGCCAAGAGGACTTGAAAGCGGGGCAGAATTGCAGGAAACCAATTTCAGGAGGTAGACTGGAATTGCATTTAAAGCATAGGAAAAGAGGCAGAACGTCCACAATGATGCACTTGGCCAAAAGGGGCTTATGCGTTTTTTCCTGAATATATTCAGGAAAAAATGCATACGCCCTTTTTGGCCAACCAAGCAAGCTTGCAAAGGAAATCTGCACTACAATGAAGTCTCACTTCCCCCCGGTCAAAAGGGCCATCTGAAAAAAGTGTAAAATCCAGAAAGGCAGGACAGTCCATGGAGAACTGGGAACCTTGTTATGCTTATGGGCGGGATGTAAATTGCCAACAGCCACTCGGAAGAAGTGTATGGTGTTTCCTGAAACGTCTAAAAAACAAAGCAACAGAGCCTAGGGCACTTCCACTTATGGTCCTATAGCTTAGGGAAAGGAAAATCAAAAAGACACAGCCACCCCAAAGTTTGGGACGGCTCTGTTTACAAGAACCTCGTTTACGGTACAAGTTCAATATCGCAGAAAGTGAAAAATGGATGAAGAAGTTGTGGTACTTACGTACAATGCAATATCACTCAGCAATGACATCTATGTCATCAGGCCCGTAGCAGCATAATGAGTGGATTCAGGTATGATGATTCTAACTGAAATAAGTCCCACAGAAAAAGAAACATCATAAGATATCACTAATACACAAAATGTAAACTTGGCTACACAGGAACTGGATTACAAAAGAGAACAGGGTCTCAAATTTAGAAAACCAACTTATGCTTGCTTAAGGGGAAAGGTGAGTTGGGGTGCTGCATAAAACCAGAGATTGAAATGAGCACAGATAAAGTTCCTTAAGCCAAATATGGAATACACAAGAGCTACTCCTTGCTCAACGAAATGAACTCAACACCCCATATTAAACGCCTAAGAATGTACCTGACTAGTAAGTATCTTAAAACCTATGGATTGCTATGTCTCCAAAAGAGAATCAAGCGTGTGTACAGGGGCATAAACGCAGCAGTGATAGGATTGGAGAGGTTCGGTGAGCAAATGAAGACCCTTTGAAGTCATATTGCATGGTACCCATTCCACGGGTCTCAATTCTCCAGGTTTAAGGGATTCTCCCTTCAGCTAAAACATGCATGTGGAACACAGAGTATGATCAACCGTGTGATCGGGAAACATGTTCAAATACGTCTCTGGTCTCGTACCCTGGTACTCGGGTGCAACATTCCAGACGCTTTACTAACACTCTCCCGACTTGGAGAGTCAGTGCCTTTAACCTCCTGTTTGGCCCAGTTTGCAATTTCTGTGGAAGATGAACAGGAATAGGGAGAACCAATGAGACACTAGCTGGAGGTGTCTGGACGGGCAAATTTAACTCTCATTTCCCACCAGGAAGAGGAATTAATCAAAGGCTCAGCGTGCCGTGCCGGAACCAGATTAGGGCCTGAAGCAATCCTGCGGTGTTGCGGCCAGCTCACAAGAAAGCGAGTTGAAGAAAGGAGCTCAGGGGCACTGTAATTCACAAACCTGCAGAGTTATAAATGACAGCTATCGTCCAAAAATATACTGAAGTAAGGCTGCCAAGAGGACTTGAAAGCGGGGCAGAATTGCAGGAAACCGATTTCAGGAGGTAGACAGGAATTGCATTGAAAGCATAGGAAAAGAGGCACAACGTCCACAATGATGCACTTGGCCAAGAAGGGCGTATGCGTTTTTTCCTGAATATATTCAGGAAAAAACGCATACGCCCTTTTTGGCCAACCAAGCAAGCTTGCAAAGGAATTCTGCACTACAATGAAGTCTCACTTCCCGCCGGTCAAAAGGGCCATCTCAAAAAAGTGTAAAATCCAGAAAGGCAGGACAGGCCATGGAGAACTGGGAGCCTTGTTATGCTGATGGGCGGGATGTAAATTGCCAACAGCCACTGGGGAGAAGTGTATGGTGTTTCCTGAAACATCTAAAAAACAAAGCAACAGAGCCTAGGGCACTTCCACTTATGGTCCTATAGCTTAGGGAAATGAAAATCAAAAAGACACAGCCACCCCAATGTTTGGGACGGCTCTGTTTACAAGAACCTCGTTTACAGTACAAGTTCAATATCGCAGAAAGTGAAAAATGGATGAAGAAGTTGTGGTACTTACGTACAATGCAATATCACTCAGCAATGACATCTATGTCATCAGGCCCGTAGCAGCATAATGAGTGGATTCAGGTATGATGATTCTAACTGAAAGAAGTCACACAGAAAAAGAAACATCATAAGATATCACTAATACACGGAATGTAAACTTGGCTACACAGGAACTGGATTACAAAAGAGAACAGGGTCTCAAATTTAGAAAACCAACTTATGCTTGCTTAAGGGGAAAGGTGAGTTGGGGTGCTGCATAAAACCAGAGATTGAAATGAGCACAGAGTAAGTTCCTTAAGCCAAATATGGAATAGACAAGAGCTACTCCTTGCTCAACGAAATGGACTCAACACCCCATATTAAACGCCTAAGAATGTACCTGAGTGGTAAATATCTTAAAACCTATGGATTGCTGTGTCTCCGAAAGAGAATCAAGCGTGTGTACAGGGTTATAAACGCAGCAGTGATAGGATTGGAGAGGTTCGGTGAGCAAATGAAGACCCTTTGAAGTCATATTGCATGGTACTCATTCCACGGGTCTCAACTCTCCAGGTGTAAGGGAGTCTTCCTTCAGCTAAAACATGCATGTGGAACCCAGAGTATGTTCAACCGTGAGATCGGGAGACGTCTTCAAATATGTCTCCGTTCTCGTTCCCTGGTACTCGGGTGCAACATTTCAGACGCTTTACTAACACTCTCCCGACTTGGAGAGTCAGTGCCTTTAACCTCCTGTTTGGCCCAGTTTGCAATTTCTGCGGAAGATGAACAGGAATAGGGAGAACCAATGAGAGACTAGCTGGAGGTGTCTGTACGGGCAAATTTAACTCTCATTTCCCACCAGGAAGAGGAATTAACCAAAGGCTCAGCGTGCCGTGCCGGAACCAGATTAGGGCCTGAAGCAATCCTGCGGTGTTGCGGCCAGCTCACAAGAAAGCGAGTTGAAGAAAGGAGCTCAGGGGCACTGTAATTCACAAACCTGCAGAGTTATAAATGACAGCTATCGTCCAAAAACATACTGAAGTAAGGCTGCCAAGAGGACTTGAAAGCGGGGCAGAATTGCAGGAATCCGATTTCAGGAGGTAGACTGGAATTGCATTTAAAGCATAGGAAAAGAGGCAGAACGTCCACAATGATGCACTTGGCCAAAAAGGGCGTATGCGTTTTTTCCTGAATATATTCAGGAAAAAACGCATACGCCCTTTTTGGCCAACCAAGCAAGCTTGCAAAGGAAATCTGCACTACAATGAAGTCTCAATTCCCCCCGGTCACAAGGGCCATCTGAAAAAAGTGTAAAATCCAGAAAGGCAGGACAGGCCATGGAGAACTGGGAGCTTTGTTATGCTGATGGGCGAGATGTAAATTGCCAACAGCCACTGGGGAGAAGTGTATGGTGTTTCCTGAAACATCTAAAAAACAAAGCAACAGAGCCTAGGGCACTTCCACTTATAGTCCTATAGCTTAGGGAAATGAAAATCAAAAAGACACAGCCATCCGAAAGTTTGGGACAGCTCTGTTTACAAGAACCTCGTTTACGGTACAAGTTCAATATCGCAGAAAGTGAAAAATGGATGAAGAAGTTGTGGTACTTACGTACAATGCAATATCACTCAGCAATGACATCTATGTCATCAGGCCCGTAGCAGCATAATGAGTGGATTCAGGTATGATGATTCTAACTGAAAGAAGTCACACAGAGAAAGAAACATCATAAGATATCACTAATACACGGAATGTAAACTTGGCTACACAGGGTCTGGATTACAAAACAGAACAGGGTCTCAAATTTAGAAAACCAACTTATGCTTGCTTAAGGGGAAAGGTGAGTTGGGCTGCTGTATAAAACCAGAGATTGAAATGAGCACAGATAAAGTTCCTTAAGCCAAATATGGAATAGACAAGAGCTACTCCTTGCTCAACGAACTGGACTCAACACCCCACATTAAACGCCTAAGAATGTACCTGACCAGTAAGTATCTTAAAACCTATGGATTGCTATGTCTCCGAAAGAGAATCAAGCGTGTGTACAGGGGCATAAACGCAGCAGTGATAGGATTGGAGAGGTTCGGTGAGCAAATGAAGACCCTTTGAAGTCATATTGCATGGTACCCATTTCACGGTCTCAACTCTCCAGGTTTAAGGGATTCTTCCTTCAGCTAAAACATGCATGTGGAACCCAGAGTATGATCAATCGTGTGATCGGGAGACGTGTTCAAATATGTCTACATTCTCGTCCCCTGGTACTCGGGTGCAACATTCCAGACGCTTTACTGACACTCTCCTGACTTGGAGAGTCAGTGCCTTTAACCTCCTGTTTGGCCCAGTTTGCAATTTCTGCGGAAGATGAACAGGAATAGGGAGAACCAATGAGAGACTAGCTGGAGGTGTCTGGACGGGCAAATTTAACTCTCATTTCCCACCAGGAAGAGGAATTAACCAAAGGCTCAGCGTGCCGTGCTGGCACCAGATTAGGGCCTGAAGCAATCCTGCGGTGTTGCGGCCAGCTCACAAGAAAGCGAGTTGAAGAAAGGAGCTCAGGGGCACTGTAATTCACAAACCTGCAGAGTTATAAATGACAGCTATCGTCCAAAAATATACTGAAGTAAGGCGGCCAAGAGGATTTGAATGCGGGGCAGAATTGCAGGAAACTGATTTCAGGAGGTAGACAGGAATTGTATTTAAAGCATAGGAAAAGAGGCAGAACGTCCACAATGATGCACTTGGCCAAAAAGGGCGTATGCGTTTTTTCCTGAATATATTCAGGAAAAAACGCATACGCCCTTTTTGGCCAACCAAGCAAGCTTGCAAAGGAAATCTGCACTACAATGAAGTCTCACTTCCCCCCGGTCAAAAGGGCCATCTGAAAAAAGTGTAAAATCCAGAAAGGCAGGACAGGCCATGGAGAACTGGGAGCCTTGTTATGCTGATGGGCGGGATGTAAATTGCCAACAGCCACTCGGGAGAAGTGTATGGTGTTTCCTGAAACATCTAAAAAACAAAGCAACAGAGCCTAGGGCACTTCCACTTATGGTCCTATAGCTTAGGGAAATGAAAATCAAAAAGACACAGCCACCCCAAAGTTTGGGACGGCTCTGTTTACAAGAACCTCGTTTACGGTACAAGTTCAATATCGCAGAAAGTGAAAAATGGATGAAGAAGTTGTGGTACTTACGTACAATGCAATATCACTCAGCAATGACATCTATGTCATCAGGCCCATAGCAGCATAATGAGTGGATTCAGGTATGATGATTCTAACTGAAATAAGTCACACAGAAAAAGAAACATCATAAGATATCAGTAATACACGGAATGTAAACTTGGCTACACAGGAACTGGATTACAAAACAGAACAGGGTCTCAAATTTAGAAAACCAACTTATGCTTGCTTAAGGGGAAAGGTGAGTTGGGGTGCTGCATAAAACCAGAGATTGAAATGAGCACAGACAAAGTTCCTTAAGTCAAATATGGAATAGACAAGAGCTACTCCTTGCTCAACGAAATGGACTCAACACCCCATATTAAACGCCTAAGAATGTACCTGACTAGTAAGTATCTTAAAACCTATGGATTGCTATGTCTCCAAAAGAGAATCAAGCGTGTGTACAGGGGCATAAACGCAGCAGTGATAGGATTGGAGTGGTTCGGTGAGCAAATGAAGACCCTTTGAAGTCATATTGCATGGTACCCATTCCACGGGTCTCAACTCTCCAGGTTTCAGGGATTCTTCCTTCAGCTAAAACATGCATGTGGAACCCAGAGT
Organism: Globicephala melas; assembly: GCF_963455315.2. Classification (NCBI taxonomy): domain Eukaryota; kingdom Metazoa; phylum Chordata; class Mammalia; order Artiodactyla; family Delphinidae; genus Globicephala; species Globicephala melas. The sequence goes on along the minus strand of NW_027207667.1, from coordinate 6,407 downwards.
ATGATCAACCGTGTGAACGGGAGACGTGTTCAAATATGTCTCAGTTTTCCTCCCCTGGTACTCGGGTGCAACATTCCAGACGCTTTACTAACACTCTCCCGACTTGGAGAGTCAGTGCCTTTAACCTCCTGTTTGGCCCAGTTTGCAATTTCTGCAGAAGATGAACAGGAATAGGGAGAACCAATGAGAGACTAGCTGGAGGTGTCTGGACGGGCAAATTTAACTCTCATTTCCCACCAGGAACAGGAATTAACCAAAGGCTCAGCGTGCCGTGCCGGAACCAGATTAGGGCCTGAAGCACTCCTGCGGTGTTGCGGCCAGCTCACAAGAAAGCGAGTTGAAGAAAGGAGCTCAGGGGCACTGTAATTCACAAAACTGCAGAGTTATAAATGACAGCTATCGACCAAAAATATACTAAAGTAAGGCTGACAAGAGGACTTGAATGCGGGGCAGAATTGCAGGAAACTGATCTCAGGAGGTAGACTGGAATTGCATTTAAAGCATAGGAAAAGAGGCAGAACGTCCACAATGATGCACTTGGCCAAAAAGGGCGTATGCGTTTTTTCCTGAATATATTCAGGAAAAAACGCATACGCCCTTTTTGGCCAACCAAGCAAGCTTGCAATGGAAATCTGCACTACAATGAAGTCTCAATTACCCCCAGTCAAAAGGGCCATCTGAAAAAAGTGTAAAATCCAGAAAGGCAGGACAGGCCACGGAGAACTGGGAGCCTTGTTATGCTGATGGGCGGGATGTAAATTGCCAACAGCCACTCGGGAGAAGTGTATGGTGTTTCCTGAAACATCTAAAAAACAAAGCAACAGAGCCTAGGGCACTTCCACTTATGGTCCTATAGCTTAGGGAAATGAAAATCAAAAAGACACGGCCACCCCAAAGTTTGGGATGGCTCTGTTTACAAGAACCTCGTTTACGGTACAAGTTCAATATCGCAGAAAGTGAAAAATGGATGAAGAAGTTGTGGTACTTACGTACAATGCAATATCACTCAGCAATGACATCTATGTCATCAGGCCCATAGCAGCATAATGAGTGGATTCAGGTATGATGATTCTAACTGAAATAAGTCCCACAGAAAAAGAAACATCATAAGATATCACTAATACACGGAATGTAAACTTGTCTACACAGGAACTGGATTACAAAACAGAACAGGGTCTCAAATTTAGAAAACCAACTTATGCTTGCTTAAGGGGAAAGGTGAGTTGGGGTGCTGCATAAAACCAGAGATTGAAATGAGCACAGATAAAGTTCCTTAAGCCAAATATGGAATAGACAAGAGCTACTCCTTGCTCAACGAAATGGACTCAACACCCCATATTAAACGCCTAAGAATATACCTGACTAGTAAGTATCTTAAAACCTATGGATTGCTATGTCTCCGAAAGAGAATCAAGCGTGTGTACAGGGGCATAAACGCAGCAGTGATAGGATTGGAGAGGTTCGGTGAGCAAATGAAGACCCTTTGAAGTCATATTGCATGGTACCCATTCCACGGGTCTCAACTCTCCAGGTTTCAGGGATTCTTCCTTCAGCTTAAACATGCATGTGGAACCCAGAGTATGATCAACCGTGTGATCTGGAGACGTCTTCAAATACATCTCCGTTCTCGTCCCCTGGTACTCGGGTGCAACATTCCAGATGCTTTACTAACACTCTCCCGACTTGGAGAGTCAGTGCCTTTAACCTCCTGTTTGGCCCAGTTTGCAATTTCTGCGGAACATGAACAGGAATAGGGAGAACCAATGAGAGACTAGCTGGAGGTGTCTGGACGGGCAAATTTAACTCTCATTTCCCACCAGGAAGAGGAATTAACCAAAGGCTCAGCGTGCCGTGCCGGAACCAGATTAGGGCCTGAAGCACTCCTGCGGTGTTGCGGCCAGCTCACAAGAAAGCGAGTTGAAGAAAGGAGCTCAGAGGCACTGTAATTCAAACACCTGCAGAGTTATAAATGACAGCTATCGTCCAAAAATATACTGAAGTAAGGCTGCCAAGAGGACTTGAAAGCGGGGCAGAATTGCAGGAAACCGATTTCAGGAGGTAGACTGGAATTGCATTGAAAGCATAGGAAAAGAGGCAGAACGTCCACAATGATGCACTTGGCCAAAAAGGGCGTATGCGTTTTTTCCTGAATATATTCAGGAAAAAACGCATACGCCCTTTTTGGCCAACCAAGCAAGCTTGCAATGGAAATCTGCACTACAATGAAGTCTCAATTCCCCCTGGTCAAAAGGGCCATCTGAAAAAAGTGTAAAATCCATAAAGGCAGGACAGGCCATGGAGAACTGGGAGCCTTGTTATGCTGATGGGCGGGATGTAAATTGCCAACAGCCACTAGGGAGAAGTGTATGGTGTTTCCTGAAACATCTAAAAAACAAAGCAACAGAGCCTAGGGCACTTCCACTTATGGTCCTATAGCTTAGGGAAATGAAAATCAAAAAGACACAGCCACCCCAAAGTTTGGGACGGCTCTGTTTACAAGAACCTCGTTTACGGGACAAGTTCAATATGGCATAAAGTGAAAAATGGATGAAGAAGTTGTGGTACTTACGTACAATGCAATATCACTCAGCAATGACATCTATGTCATCAGGCCCGTAGCAGCATAATGAGTGGATTCAGGTATGATGATTCTAACTGAAATAAGTCACACAGAAAAAGAAACATCATAAGATATCACTAATACATGGAATGTAAACTTGGCTACACAGGAACTGGATTACAAAACAGAACAGGGTCTCAAATTTAGAAAACCAACTTATGCTTGCTTAAGGGGAAAGGTGAGTTGGGGTGCTGCATAAAACCAGAGATTGAAATGAGCACAGAGTAAGTTCCTTAAGCCAAATATGGAATAGACAAGAGCTACTCCTTGCTCAACGAAATGGACTCAACACTCCATATTAAACGCCTAAGAATGTACCTGACTAGTAAGTATCTTAAAACCTATGGATTGCTATGTCTCCAAAAGAGAATCAAGCGTGTGTACAGGGGCATAAACGCAGCAGTGATAGGATTGGAGAGGTTCGGTGAGCAAATGAAGACCCTTTGAAGTCATATTGCATGGTACCCATTCCACGGGTCTCAACTCTCCAGGTTTCAGGGATTCTTCCTTCAGCTAAAACATGCATGTGGAACCCAGAGTATGATCAACCATGTGATCGGAAGACGTGTTCAAATATGTCCCATTCTCGTCCCCTGGTAATCGGGTGCAACATTCCAGACGCTTTACTAACACTCTCCCGACTTGGAGAGTCAGTGCCTTTAACCTCCTGTTTGGCCCAGTTTGCAATTTCTGCAGAAGATGAACAGGAATAGGGAGAACCAATGAGAGACTAGCTGGAGGTGTCTGGACGGGCAAATTTAACTCTCATTTCCCACCAGGAAGAGGAATTAACCAAAGGCTCAGCGTGCCGTGCCGGAACCAGATTAGGGCCTGAAGCAATCCTGCGGTGTTGCGGCCAGCTCACAAGAAAGCGAGTTGAAGAAAGGAGCTCAGGGGCACTGTAATTCACAAACCTTCAGAGTTATAAATGACAGCTATCGACCAAAAATATACTGAAGTAAGGCTGCCAAGAGGACTTGAATGCGGGGCAGAATTGCAGGAAACCGATCTCAGGAGGTAGACTGGAATTGCATTTGAAGCATAGGAAAAGAGGCAGAACGTCCACAATGATGCACTTGGCCAAAAAGGGCGTATGCGTTTTTTCCTGAATATATTCAGGAAAAAACGCATACGCCCTTTTTGGCCAACCAAGCAAGCTTGCAAAGGAAATCTGCACTACAATGAAGTCTCACTTCCCCCCGGTCACAAGGGCCATCTGAAAAAAGTGTAAAATCCAGAAAGGCAGGACAGGCCATGGAGAACTGGGAGCCTTGTTATGCTGATGGGCGGGATGTAAATTGCCAACAGCCACTCGGGAGAAGTGTATGGTGTTTCCTGAAACATCTAAAAAACAAAGCAACAGAGCCTAGGGCACTTCCACTTATGGTCCTATAGCTTAGGGAAATGAAAATCAAAAAGACACAGCCACCCCAAAGTTTGGGGCGGCTCTGTTTACAAGAACCTCGTTTACGGTACAAGTTCAATATCGCAGAAAGTGAAAAATGGATGAAGAAGTTGTGGTACTTACGTACAATGCAATATCACTCAGCAATGACATCTATGTCATCAGGCCCGTAGCAGCATAATGAGTGGATTCAGGTATGATGATTCTAACTGAAAGAAGTCACACAGAAAAAGAAACATCATAAGATATCACTAATACACGGAATGTAAACTTGGCTACACAGGAACTGGATTACAAAACAGAACAGGGTCTCAAATTTAGAAAACCAACTTATGCTTGCTTAAGGGGAAAGGTGAGTTGGGGTGCTGCATAAAACCAGAGATTGAAATGAGCACATATAAAGTTCCTTAAGCCAAATATGGAATAGACAAGAGCTACTCCTTGCTCAACGAAATGGACTCAACACCCCATATTAAACGCCTAAGAATGTACCTGACTAGTAAGTATCTTAAAACCTATGGATTGCTATGTCTCCAAAAGAGAATCAAGCGTGTGTACAGGGGCATAAACGCAGCAGTGATAGGATTGGAGAGGTTCGGTGAGCAAATGAAGACCCTTTGAAGTCATATTGCATGGTACCCATTCCACGGGTCTCAACTCTCCAGGTTTAAGGGATTCTTCCTTCAGCTAAAACATGCATGTGGAACCCAGAGTATGAACAACCGTGTGATCGGAAGACGTGTTCAAATATGTCTCCATTCTCGTCCCCTGGTACTCGGGTGCAACTTTCCAGACGCTTTACTAACACTCTCCCGACTTGGAGATTCAGTGCCTTTAACCTCCTGTTTGGCCCAGTTTGCAATTTCTGCAGAAGATGAACAGGAATAGGGAGAACCAATGAAAGACTAGCTGGAGGTGTCTGGACGGGCAAATTTAACTCTCATTTCCCACCAGGAAGAGGAATTAACCAAAGGCTCAGCGTGCCGTGCCGGAACCAGATTAGGGCCTGAAGCAATCTTGCGGTGTTGCGGCCAGCTCACAAGAAAGCGAGTTGAAGAAAGGAGCTCAGGGGCACTGTAATTCACAAACCTGCAGAGTTATAAATGACAGCTATCGTCCAAAAATATACTGAAGTAAGGCTGCCAAGAGGACTTGAAAGCGGGGCAGAATTGCAGGAAACCGATTTCAGGAGGTAGACTGGAATTGCATTTAAAGCATAGGAAAAGAGGCAGAACGTCCACAATGATGCACTTGGCCAAAAAGGGCGTATGCGTTTTTTCCTGAATATATTCAGGAAAAAACGCATACGCCCTTTTTGGCCAACCAAGCAAGCTTGCAAAGGAAATCTGCACTACAATGAAGTCTCAATTCCCCCGGTCACAAGGGCCATCTGAAAAAAGTGTAAAATCCAGAAAGGCAGGACAGGCCATGGAGAACTGGGAGCCTTGTTATGCTGATGGGCGGGATGTAAATTGCCAACAGCCACTCGGGAGAAGTGTATGGTGTTTCCTGAAACATCTAAAAAACAAAGCAACAGAGCCTAGGGCACTTCCACTTATGGTCCTATAGCTTAGGGAAATGACAATCAAAAAGACACAGCCACCCCAAAGTTTGGGACGGCTCTGTTTACAGGAACCTCGTTTACGGTACAAGTTCAATATCGCAGAAAGTGAAAAATGGATGAAGAAGTTGTGGTACTTACGTACAATGCAATATCACTCAGCAATGACATCTATGTCATCAGGCCCGTAGCAGCATAATGAGTGCATTCAGGTATGATGATTCTAACTGAAAGAAGTCACACAGAAAAAGAAACATCATAAGATATCACTAATACACGGAATGTAAACTTGGCTACACAGGAACTGGATTACAAAACAGAACAGGGTCTCAAATTTAGAAAACCAACTTATGCTTGCTTAAGGGGAAAGGTGAGTTGGGGTGCTGCATAAAACCAGAGATTGAAATGAGCACAGATAAAGTTCCTTAAGCCAAATATGGAATAGACAAGAGCTACTCCTTGCTCAACGAAATGGACTCAACACCCCATATTAAACGCCTAAGAATGTACCTGACTAGTAAGTATCTTAAAACCTATGGATTGCTATGTCTCCGAAAGAGAATCAAGCGTGTGTACAGGGGCATAAATGCAGCAGTGATAGGATTGGAGAGGTTCGGTGAGCAAATGAAGACCCTTTGAAGTCATATTGCATGGTACCCATTCCACGGGTCTCAACTCTCCAGGTTTAAGGGATTCTTCCTTCAGCTAAAACATGCATGTGGAACCCAGAGTATGATCAACCGTGTGATCGGGAGACGTGTTCAAATATGTCTCCGTTCTCGTCCCCTGGTACTCGGGTGCAACATTCCAGACGCTTTACT